>NW_019944166.1:55503-59085 GCF_002910315.2 Salvelinus sp. IW2-2015
ATCATCCCTCGTTAAACTACCATCCTACCGATCCTCGACTTCGGCATGTCATCTATAAAATAGCCTCCAACACTCTACTCAACAAATTGGATGCAGTCTATCACAGTCCATCCGCTTTGTCACCAAAGCCATATACTACCACCACTGTGACCTGTATGCTCTCGTTGGTTGCCTCGCTTCATACTCGTTGCCAAACCACTGCTACAGGTCATCTACAAGTCTCTGCTAGGTAAAGCCTGCCTTATCTCATGCACGCGCTCCAGCAGGTTAATCTCACTTGTCACCCCAAAGCCAATTTCTACTTTGGTCCCCTTTCTTCATTCTCTGCTGCCAATGACTGGAATGAACTGCAAAATACTGAAGCTGAGACTCATATTCCCTCACTTAGCTTTAAGCACCACCTGTCAGAGCAGCTCACAGATCACTGCACCTATACATAAGCCCATCTGTAAACAGCCCATCTATCTACCTCATCCCCATACTGTATTATTTATTTATCTTGCTCCTTTGCACCCAGTATCTCTACTTGCACATTCATCTTCTGCACATCTACCATTCCATGTTTATTGCTATATTGTAATTACTTCGCCACATGCCTATTATTGCCTTACTCCCTTATCTACTCATTTGCACCACTGTATATATACTTTTGTTTCTTTTTTTTTACTGTATTATTGACTGTATGTTTGTTATTCCATGTGTAACTCTTGTTGTTGTTTTTGTACACTGCTTTGCTTTATCTTGGCAGGTAGCAGTTGTAAATGAAACTTGTTCTCAACTGCCGACCTGGTTAAATAAGGTTAAATAAAAATAATAAATCCAGCCTGCTGGAACCGACCGCTCAGGCGTCCGCATGGCCTAAAGCACACCGATGCTCCTTTTTGTATCACAGTACAATAATAAAACTGTTTCAAAAGTGTGTGGGGGGTGTCGTGTCCACCCGTCCCCAGTGAAAGTTGTGCCCTGGGTCAGCAAATCTTAGATTGAATCTGTGCTCACCAGCAGCAATAGATCTCTGTGCACAGACGGTCATCGTCCACATCAGTTGGACAGACGGTCAACGTCCCACCATGGCAGTTGGGGACAGAGCGGTCAACGTACCACATGGCAGTTGACAGAGCGGTCAACGTCAATCAGTTGGACAAGCGTCAACGTCCACATGGCAGTTGGGACAGAGCGGTCAACGTCCCACATGGCAGTTGACAGAGGGTCACGTACACATGCAGTTGGACAGAGCGGTCAACGTACACATGGCATTGGGACAGAGCGGTCAACGTCCAACATGGCAGTTGGACAGAGCGTCAACGTAACACATGCCAGTTAAGGGAGCACAGAGTGACAGACGGTCAACGTACACATGCAGTTGGGACAGAGCAGTCAACTACCACATGGCAGTTGGGACAAACGGTCAACGTCCACATGGCAGTTGGGACAGACTGTCAACGTACCACATGCATTGGACAGAGCGGTCAACTTACCACATGCAGTTGGAACAGAGTGCTACACAACAACACAGATTGAAAACACCGACAGTTTCTCAAATATACATTGACTGCTAAGTGCAGCCCTGTTCTCCTGCATTCTAGTTTTACTTTGGTAAGTAAAGTGGGAGTTTGTTGGTAGAAGAACGTCAAGAATATTAGCTAGCAGTGTGTCATGTATGCTCGACAGGTGTGTATGCTTAGTCAGGCCTACGACCTATTTCCCCTCGTAGATCACATGAAGAAATGAGTTTTCCTGCTTGTAGATGGAGATCCTAACGGAACGAGAAAATGCATTTCTCAGCTGTGGATTTGCAATCCTATTTTTATTTAACCTTTATTTAACTAGGCAGTTAAAAACATTATTATTTACAATGAGCCTACGGGAACGTGGGTAACTGCCTTGTTCAGGAAGAACGACAGATTTATACTGTCAGCTCGGAATTCAATCTTGCAACTTTTGGTTACTGCCAACACTCTAACCACTTAGGGGCGCACCTGCCCCCCTCTACACTCTAACCACTAGGCGACCTGCCGCCCCAATATGCAAACCTTGTGATGTGATTCAACATCAATAAATGTTGTTGACACGTTAAACCAATACAAAATGAAATGGATAACTTTGATTGATGCATTATTAAAAACGATTGCCGTTTTATTGTATTGATTCATGGGGCAGTAGACACATTTTACCTTTAAACACGACCAGAAGATGGCAGTATTACACCCTCAGCAGGTCAGTGTTGACCTGTTATGTCTTCACCTCTTCATCTTCCTCCTCTTCCTCTTCTTTCTCAGCCAACTACTTCTTCTTTGTTTATACTTTAGACCCCGTCTTCTATAGATAACTAGACCCCGTCTTCTATAGATAATTAGACCCCCGTCTTCTATAGATAATTAGACCCCCGTCTTCTATAGATAATTAGACCCCCGTCTTCTATAGATAATTAGACCCCGTCTTCTATAGATAATTAGACCCCGTCTTCTATAGATAATTAGACCCCGTCTTCTATAGATAATTAGACCCCCGTCTTCTATAGATAACTAGACCCCGTCTTCTATAGATAATTGGACCCCCGTCTTCTATAGATAATTAGACCCCGTCTTCTATAGATAATTGGACCTTCTCTATACCTTCTCATTTTAGCTTTAAGGTCTTCAGAGAAATTATCTTGTAAACCAGCCTCTGTTTTTTTTTCTGATTTACAATAATAGTATAATATAAATTATATGTATAAAATAATAGTATAATATAAAATATATGTATAATAGATTTTATAGATCCAAATACATGGTTCAATTTTGTGTGTCATGTGACACACACATGATTCACAGCCTGGAACAGGCAATAATCTCTGAATAATTACTACTCCCCTTCACAATTAACACTTCTGTGTGTTTCCGCTTCCCAGTGGGTTAAGGAGTAATCTCCCCAGACAGAACCAGAGGCAGAGCCGCTGTCATTCCCACTAATCATTATATTCTAAATCACAGAGAAATTAGTTTGGGGCTTTTTGCATATTTTCATTATTGAGTCCTGAACCGTTTCTGAATGTGAATTAGAAATTATTGGATTGTCTATGGTAACCCAATAGTTTTTACACACATTTGTGAGCTTATGGACACTCACACATGCACCCTCCACGCACACAGTCTTGTACAGCTAAACTGGTAGGGACACACAATTCAGTGCCATTCAAAATCCTATGTTCTGTAACCCCTAACCAGTAGTCTTACCCTTAAACTAACCCTAACCTTACACCAAAAACCTAGCTCCTAACTCTAAAACTAACCCTAAACCCCCTTGAAATAGCAATTGACCTCGTGGGGACTAACAAAATGTCCCCAGTTGGTCAAATGTGTGTTTGTTTACTATTCTTGTGGGGACCAAGAATAGTTAAACAGGTCCACACACACACATGACTGAGTGCTGCACCTGTTGCATGATCTGGACTACACCGTTCAGAAAACCTTTCTCTCTGTACAGCCTATAACAGTACACCATCCCATCTCTCCTGTATCAGTACACCATCCCACCTCTCCTATATCAGTACACCATCCCATCTCTCCTATATCAGTACACCATCCCACCTCTCCTATA
>NW_019944166.1:63035-92073 GCF_002910315.2 Salvelinus sp. IW2-2015
GCCCCGTCTTCTATAGATAATTAGACCCCGTCTTCTATAGATAATTAGGACCCTCACTCTCTGCTAATAGATAATTAGACCCCCGGTCTTCTATGATATAATTAGACCCCCGTCTTCTATAGATATAGACCCCGTCTCTAAGATAAAAATTAGACCCCGTCTTCTATAGATAATAGACCCCGTCTTTCTATAATAATTAGACCCCGTTTCTATAGATAATTAGACCCCCGTCTTCTGTATAGAGAATTAGACCCCGTCTTCTATAGATAATTAGACCCCGTCTTATTAGATAATTAGACCCCGTCTTCTATAGATATTTATCTAAGACCCCGAGTTCTATAGAATTAGACCCCGTCTTCTATAGATAATTAGGGAACGCCCCGGTCTGCTGATAGATAATTAGACCCCATTTCTTCTATAGATAATTAGACCCCTGCTTCTATAGATAATTAGAACCCCGTCTTCTACTAATTAATTAGACCCGTCTTTAAAGATAATTAACCCCGTCTTCTAAAATAATTAGGACCCCGTCTTCTATAGATAATTAGACCCCCGTCTTCTTAGATAATTAGACCCCCGTCTTCTATAGATAATTAGACCCCCGTCTTCTAAGATAATTAGACCCCGTCTCGTTCTATAGATAATTAGACCCCTCTTTCTATAGATAATTAGACCCCGTCTTCTATAGATAAATAGACCCCCTCTTCTATAGATAATTAGACCCCCGTCTTCTATAGATAATATTAGACCCGTCTTCTATAGATAATAGACCCCACTTTCTATAGAAATTTTACCCCCCGTCTATAGATAATTAGACCCTCTTCTATAGATAAATTAGACCCCGTCTCTATAGATAATTACTAGACCCCGTCTTCTATAGATAATTAGACCCCCGTCTTTCTATAGATATTAGAACCCATCTTCTTGATAGATAATTAAGACCCCGGCTCTATAGATAATAGACCGCCCGTCTTCTCGAAGATAATTAGACCCCGTCTTCTAAGTAATTAGACCCCGTCTTCTATAGATAATTGACCCCGTCTTCTAGTAGATAATTAGACCCCGTCTTCTATAAGATAATTAGACACCCCGTCTTCTATAGATAATTTTTTTTTTTTTCGTTTTTACTCTTTTTTTCTTTTTTTTTGACCCCGTCTTCTACTAGATAATAGACCCCCGTCTTTCTATAGATAATTTAGACCCATCTTCTATAGATAATTAGACCCCGTCTTCTATAGATAACTAGACCCCTAGTCTTTCGATATAGATAATATAGACCCCGTCTTCTATAGATAATTAGACCCCGTCTTCTATAGATAAACTAGACCCCATCTTCTATAGATAATTAGACCCCCGTCTTTATAGATAATTAGACCCGTCTTCTTATAGAAATTAGACCCCGTTCATTCTATAGATAATTAGACCCCGTCTTCTATATAGATAACTAGACCCCGTCTTTCTTATAGATAATAGACCCCCGTCTTCTATAGATAATTAGACCCCGTCTTCTATAGATAATTAGACCCCGTCTTCTAAGATTAATAGACCCCCTCTTCTATAGATAATTAGACCCCGTCCTTCTATAGATAATTAGACCCCGTCTTCTAGTAGATATTTAGACCCCGTCTTCTATAGATAATTAGACCCCGTCTTCTATAGATAGAATAGACCCCGTCTTCTATAGATAATTGTGACCCGTTCTTTTCTATAGATAATTAGACCCCGTCTTCTATAGATAATATGGACCTTCTCTATCCTTCTCATTTAGCTTTAAGGTCTTCAGAGAAATCATCTCGTAAAACCAGCCTCTGTTTTTTTTTTCAGATTTACAATAATAGTTATAACATAAATGATATGTATAAAATAATAGTATATATAAAAGTATATGCTATATAATTTTATAGGCCAAATACATGGTTCAATTTTGTGTGTATCTGACAACACACATAGATTCACATGCCTGGAACAGCAATAATCTCTGAATAATTACTACTCCCTTCACAATTAACACTTCTGTGTGTTTCCGGCTTCCGCAGTGGTTAAGGATATCTCCCCAGACAGAACCAGAGCAGAGCCGCTGTCATTTCCACTAATCATTATTATTCTAAATCACAGACGAAATAGTTGGGGCTTTTTTGCAATATTTTCATTATTGAGTTCCTGAACCGTTTCTGAAATGTGAATTAGAAATTATTGGATTGTCTATGGTAACCCAATGTTTTTACACACATTTGTGAGCTTATGACACTTCACACATGCACCCTCCACACACCACAGTCGTGTACAGCTAAACTTGTAGGGACAACACAATTCAGTGCCATTTCAAAATCTATTTTCCGTAACCCCTAACCAAGTATCTTACCCTTAAAAACCTAATACCCTAAACAAGCTTGATAAACGGGTATGTGTTAAGACAGAGTCCCACCACCACACATGACTGAGTGCTGCACTGTTGCATGATCTGGACTCACACCGTTCAGAAAACCTTTCTCTCTGTACAGCCTATAACAGTACCACCATCCCACCTCTCCTCTATCAGTACACCATCACCACCACCTCTCCTATATCCATACACCAGTCCCATCTCTCCTATATCAGTACACCATCCCACCTTCCGTAACAAGTACACCATCCCATCTCTCCTATATCAGTACACCATCCCCACTCTCCGTCTATCAGTACACCATCCCACCTCTCCTTATATCAGTACACCATCCCGATCTCTCCTATATCAGTACACCATCCCACCTCTCCTAGATCAGTTACACCATTCCCAACCTCCTCTCTGTAACAGTACACCATCCCAACTCTCCTATATCAGTACACCATCCCACCTCTCTATATCAGTACACCATCCCAACCTCTCCTATAACAGTACACCATCCCACCTCTCCTATAACAGTACACCATCCTATCTCTCCTGTAACAGTACACCATCCCACCTCTCCTATAACAGTACACCATCCCACCTCTCCTGTAACAGTACACCATCCCATCTCTCCTATAACAGTACACCATCCCATCTCTCCTATAACAGTACACCATCCCATCTCTATGGTTGCTGTTCTACACATTGATGGTGGATGAGGTGAGTTTCTCCCACAATGTAAATCGTTTTGAGTACCTTTATATAAATCCTAAATAGTACCAATATTTGTATACAATCACTTTATTATGAGTGGGAAAACTTTGGAACAAATTTTCTAAATTACAATTAACTTAGAGCTGATTTCCTGGTCTTTTATGTTCAGAAAAAACTAATTCACATCTAAATAGACTGACACTAAAATAGCCCCCACAGCCTGACAATTTTCTCAAGGCTCCTGGAAAGAAATGCTTRTGGAATGCTCAACCGGTGTTGCTCATTCCGCCTACAGAAACTTTAAACCGGTTCCCTCCCATAAGCAGCGAGTCGGAGTCAGATGCCGAGTCATCTCTGGTCTCTACTCCATATGTTACGGGGTCTGAGCCGCCGAGGCCTCCCACCATCATCTCTGACAAATTGAAAAACATAGTCATTGGCGACTCCGTTACCCGCAGTATTAGACTTCAAAAGAATCATCCAGCGATCATACACTCTTTACCAGGAGGCAGGACTTCTGACGTTAAGGCTAATCTGAAGATGGTGCTGGCTAAGGCTAAAACTGGCGAGTGTAGAGAGTATAGYGATATTGTTATCCACGTCGGCACCAACGATGTTAGGACGAAACAGTCAGAGGTCACCAAGCGCAACATAGCTTCAGCGTGTAAATCAGCTATAAAGATGTGTCGGCATCGAGTAATTGTCTCTGGCCCCCTGCCAGTTAGAGGGAGTGATGAGCTCTACAGCAGAGTCTCACAACTCAATCACTGGTTGAAAACGGTTTTCTGCCTCTCCCAAAAGATAGCATTTGTAGATAATTGGCCCTCTTTCTGGGACTCCCCCACAAACAGGACCAAGTCTGGCCTGCCGAGGAGTGATGGACTCCATCCTAGCTGGAGGGGTGCTCTCATCTTATCTACCAACATAGACAGGGCTCTAACTCCTCTAGCCCCACAATGAGATAGGGTGCAGGCCAGGCAGCAGGCTATTAGCCAACCTGCCAGTTTAGTGGAGTCTGCCACTAGCACAGTCAGTGTAGTCAGCTCAGCTATCCTCATTGAGACCGTGTCTGTGCCTCGATCTAGGTTGGGCAAAACTAAACATGGCGGTGTTCGCTTTAGCAATCTCACTGGAATAAAGACTTCCTCCGTTTCTGCCATTATTGAAAGAGATCGTGATACCTCACATCTCAAAATAGGGCTACTTAATGTTAGATCCCTCACTTCCAAGGCAGTTATAGTCAATGAACTAATCACTGATCATAATCCTGATCATAATAAGCCTGATGAATGAGGCCTSACCTCCTGGTTACACTAGTGACCATATCCCCCCCGCGCATCCCACAAAGGCGGAGATGTTGCTAACATTTATGACAACAATTTTCAATTTACCAGCAAACCAAAAAATGACTGCGTTTGTCTTTTGAGTTTCTAGTCATTTTATATCTACTGTTTACAGGCCTCCTGGGCCGTATACAGCGTTCCTCACAGAGTTCCCTGAATTTCTATCGGACCTTGTAGTCATGGCTGTCAGCGATTAGGTGAATGGATAAGGCGGAGTCAGGCGCAGGACACAGGTATGAGTAATAATCKGAGAATWTACTSAAAAATTAAGCAATGTTCCAATAAGGAAAAACAGAAATTTCGAGAGCACAAAATAACGATGCTGCTTTTGACACCATCAATCAGAGAGATTAGAAACCCAAATTGGTCTACACGGACAAGTTCTGGCCTGGTTTAGATCTTACCTGTCGGGAAAGACAGCAGTTTGTCTCTGTGGATGGTTTGTCCTCTGACTAATCAATTGTACATTTCGGTGTTCCTCAAGGTTCCGTTTGAGGACCSCTATTGTTTTCACTATATATTCTACCTCTTGGTGATGTAATTCYGAAACACAATATCAACTTTCACTGCTATGTGGACGACACARGTGTATGTGACAATTAAAATGTGATTTAAAGCTGGCTGCTTCCCGAAGGCAGGGCCATAAAAGGCCCCAGCTCACTCCACTCCCCCTCTCCAACGGCCATCAGCCCAAAAGCAGAGATAGGTATCTCGCTCCACTGAATTGACCAATCGGCAGTGAGGAGGCTTGGCACTCTGTGACCCCTTGAACACATCTGGTGGAGAGGTGTCAATGCACAGGTCAGGAAAATCCAGTCTCCAAAAAACTGAGAGGCACGTGCTCAATCACCGCATAGTGAGGGATATGTATACATGGTATGTCATAATACGTCAACCGAATAGTATTAGATTAGTATTATTATAGTTATTATTATAGAATAGTATTATTAGTAGAATGTTATACATCGTTGGAAAGGTCAAAGGCAGTAGAAAACCTAAAGGTGCTACGCAGAACATTTGCMCCTCTTCCCCAGAAATCGATTTAAGCGTAGGCAAAATGTCACTACATTAGCCATTTTGGACTGTGTGAATGAGGACATATTTTCCGGGTATATCTGAAAAGATTATCAAAATGTTGTCATGGATTAATTACATAACAACCAAAGCTTCAATTAAAAGGTGATGATGAAAGCCATGATGTTTGTTAACCAATGGCTTATTGGTGGTTTTTACCAAAAAATATATTCACACCACACACACTTATACCCTTTACTTTTTCAACATTTTGTTACACTTGCAGTCTTATTCTTACTATCTATCTCTCGATAGATTGGAATCGAACCAGCATCACTACAGCCCTGGTTCGTGACTAGGAGTCCCCATAAGGCGGAGCACAATTTGGCCCAGCATCGTCCGGGTAGGGCTTGGCCTTTTAATAAAGAAAAGAATAATAGTAAAAAACCAAAAAAAGCCTCATTTACACTACACATACCCCATAATGACAAAGCCAAAACAGGTTATTTATTTTTGCTAATTTATTACAAATAAAAAATGGAAGTATCACATTTACATAAGTATTCAGACACTTTCTCAGTTGAAGCACCTTTGGCAGCAATTCAAGCCTTGAGTCTTCTTGGGTATTTATTTTTTATTTAGCCTTAACTAGGCACATCCATGCCACCCTTGCTGTGGGGCTCCAGTCCAAGTCTCTCCAGACACTCATCGATTCGAGGAACGATATGTGTCTTATAGGGTTACCTGGTTCCGAGCTGGGCGTCCCACTCAACCCCTCTCCATTCCCATGGATTTAGAGCTCTGGATGGGCGCTCTGTAGGCCGGGTCACCCACCATACCACCCCATCAACCTACGGTGTCAAGGAACCACAGCGAGACGATCCAATTCCTGCTTATTGAGTCTCACAGGTTCCTGTGGTATTGTGGATTCTCTTGGCTCCAGCGACACAATCCTCGATTGGCAAGAGTAGATCAGTCATCGCGGGGCTGGAGCCCGTTCTGCCACGCCCATTGCCTGAAATCAGCGTCTTCCTGCCCGGGACATCTTCCTGCCTGCCCCGGACGTCTTCCTGCCTGCCCGGGACGTCTTCCTGCCTGCCCCGGGACGTTTCCTGCCTGCCCCGGGACGTCTTCCTGCCTGCCCGGGACGTCTTCCTGCCTGCCCGGGACGTCTTCTGCCTGCCCGGACGTCTTCCTGCCTGCCCCGGACTCTTCCTGCCTGCCCGGGACATCTTCCTTTGGGCTTGGAAATGGCCCCAAACCTCTCCACCATTCCACGGAGTACCAGGACCTCCGGGAGGGGTTTCAGTAAGGGAGGGGTTAGTAACAAAGGGAGGGGCCAGTAATGGGAGCGGGGTTCAGTAAGGGAGGGGCCCAGTAAGGGGAGGGGTTCAGTAAGGGAGGGGCCCAGTAAGGGAGGGGTTCAGTAAGGGAGCCGTTCAGTAATGGGAGAGGTTAGTAAGGAGGGGAGGGTCCAATAAGAAGGGTCGGAGAGGGTTCAGTAAGGGGGGGAGGGCGTAGGGGTGCAGTAAGGAGGGGTTCAGTAAGGGAGGGTCCAGTAAGAGGAGGGTTCAGTAAGGGATGGGGCCTTAGTAAGGGAGAGTTTCTAGATAAAAAAGGATTGGCGAGGGGTCCGCGTTTGGCTGGGAGGGGTCAATAAGAGATGGGGGGTTCAGTAAGGGAGGGGCCCAGTAAGGGATGGGTTCAGTAAGGCCCGAGCCACTTCGCTTCCACATCACCGACCGGTACCCAAGGAGGTTAAGCCAGATGCGCAGGCAAGCCGCTATAGCCCCGCGGCTACACCCCCGGAAGCCGTGAACTTTCCCCCCTACTCCAAAATCAATAACCCCTCTGCTTTTCGTCCTCTGTTGCCCCGTACCCTCCGTATACTTCCTACTTTTCGTGTGTCTAGATGTTAACCCATGTCTCACAGCCCTTTTGTCTTCTGTTTCCAGGCCCACCCCTCTCCCACATCTCATTGACGACCAACCGGCGTACAGGGTGAGACGTCTCCTGAGGGTTCGGCCTCGGGGCAGGGGATTCCAGTKCCTGGTTGACTGGGAGGGTTATGGCCCGGAGGAGAGGTGCTGGGTCTCCGATGGGGACATCCTGGACCCAGGCCTCATCTCTGGACTCCAACGCCGACACACCGCTCAACCAGGTAGGACGCTCTGTGGCGTCCCTAGGGGGGGGGGTACTGTCACACCCTGACCTGTTTCACCTGTCCTTGTGCTTGTCTCCACCCCCCTCCAGGTGTTGCCCATCTTCCCCGCTTATCCCCTGGGTTTTTATACATGTGTTTGTCTGTCTGGGCCAGACAAACACAGGTATAAAACAAACACAGACTTGTTTGTTCAAGTCAACCAGCAGTTTCTCTCAGGTCCTGCTTTTCCCCAGTCTCCTTTTTTCCACGCCCTCCTGGTTTTGACCCTTGCCTGTCCTGACTGAGCCTGCCTGTCGTCCTGTGCCTTTGCCTCTACTCTGGATTATCGACCCCTGCCTGCCTTGACCTGTCGTTTGCCTGCACCTGTTGTTACAATTTTTTTTTTTTTTACTTCAACACAGTCTGCACTTGGGTCTTACCTGAAACCTGACAAATAGTGGAGGCCACTGTGTTCTTGGGGACCTTCAATGCTGCAGAAATGTTTTGATACCCTTCCCCAGATGTGTGCCTCGACAAAATGTTGTCTAGGAGCTTTAAGGACAATTCTGTCGACCTCATGGCTTGGTTTTTGCTCTGACCATTCACTGTCAACTGTTGGACCTTATATAGACAGGTGTGTGCCTTTCCAAATCATGTCCAATGCATTTCATTTACCACKGGTGGACTCCAATCAAGTTGTAGAAACATCTCAAGGCTAATCAATGGAAACAGGATGCACCTGAGTTCAATTTCGAGTCTCATAGCAAAGGGTCTGAATACTTATGTAAATAAGGTATTTCAGTTTAGTTTTTACATAAATTTGCCCAAAAAAATTCTAAAAACCACTTTTCACTTTGTCATTACGGAGTATTTTGTGTAGATTGATGAGGGGAAAAAAATATTTTAAACCATTTTAGAATAAGGCTGTAACGTAACAAATTGTGGAAAAAGGGAAGCGGTCTGAATACCTCCCGAATGCGATGTATGTTTTATCAACAACAGGTTATGGTCAACAATATCAAAGGCTGCACTGAAATCTAACAGTACAGCTCCCACAATCTTCTTATTATCAATTTCTTTCAACCAATCATCAGTCATTWGTGTCAGTGCTGTACATGTTGAGTGCCCTTCTCTATAAGCATGCTGAAAGTCTGTTGTTCATTTGTTTACAGAGAAACAGCATTGTATTTGGTCAAACACCATTTTTTCCAACAGTTACCTAAGAGCTGGCAGCAAGCTGATAGGTCTGCTGTTAGACCAAGTAAAGGCCGCTTTACCACTCTTGTGTAGTGGAATGACTTTGGCAGACAAAACTTCCTCTAGTCTCAGATTAAAAGATATGACAGACAGGAGTGGCTTATAGAGTCAGCTACCATCCCTAGTAGCTGTCCATCTAAGTTGTCAATGCCAGGAAGTTTGTCATTATTGATCGTTAACAATAAATTTCCACCTCTCCCACACTAACTTTACAAAATTAAAACTTGCAATGCTGTTCTTTCATAATTGTTTTCTTGTACATTAGTACGGATGGCTCACTGTTCATTGTTGGCATTTCCTGCCTAAGTTTGCCCACTTTGCCTATTGAAGTAGTCATTAAAATGATTGGCAACATCAGATGGTTTTTGATGAATAAGCCGTCTGATTTGAGATGGAGTTGAATTTGTCTTCTGCCCATAATTTAAAGTACTCCAAAGTTTTTCCCATCATTCTTTATATCATTGATCTTGGCTTCATAATACAGTGTATTCTTCTTTTGTTGAGTTTTAGTCACATCATTTTCAATTTGCAGTCTCAGTCAGATGTGCAGCCAGACTTATTAGCCACTCCTTTTGCCCCATCTCTTTCAACCATACAGTTTGTTCAATTCCTCATCGATCCATGGAGCCTCAACAGTTCTAACAGTCAGTTTCTTAACAGGTGTACGTTTATCAATATTTGAAGAAAGCAATTTCATAAATCATCAAGTGCAGCGTCTGGATGCTCCTTATTATTCACATCAGACCAAAAATATTTTTACATCATCCACATAAAGCCACAGCTAAATATTTTTATACACTATTTTAGGCCAGCTATTTAACTATCATAGGTGTCATCAACTAATGTAGGCTATTATTATCTGTTATAAGGTGTCATTAACAAGGTAGCTATTATTTAACTGCATAAGTGTCATAACAAGGTAGGCTATTATCATGTTATAGCGTATCATTAACCAAGGTAGGCTATTATTTATCTGTTATACGGTTATCATTAACCAAGGTAGGCTTATTAAGTTAATGCAATAGGGTGTCAGAAACCAAGGTAGGCTATTATTTAATCTGTAATAGGGTGTCATTAACCAAGTAGGCTATTATT
The DNA here is from genome assembly GCF_002910315.2 of Salvelinus sp. IW2-2015. Classification (NCBI taxonomy): domain Eukaryota; kingdom Metazoa; phylum Chordata; class Actinopteri; order Salmoniformes; family Salmonidae; genus Salvelinus; species Salvelinus sp. IW2-2015. The sequence goes on from NW_019944166.1 coordinate 72,970, forward strand.
TAACTGTTATACTGTATCATTAACCAAAGGTATAGCTATATATTTAACTGTTATACGGTGTCATATAAACCAAGGTGAGTATTATCATAGTCTGTTATTTATATGTTCCTACATGGAATTGTCTTAGTATACTTGCTTTTTAAATAGTGACCGTTGTTGTTATTATGACATAATTATTCTCTAGGTCCTCAGAGGTCAAGACATCATCCCAATCGATTATTTTTAAGTCATTTTCAAAATGGACCAAGTCTCTTTTTTGGTAAACAACAGACATATATATAGTTATAGCCGTTGTGCCGTGAGGTGTTGCTTTATCTGTTGTTTGAAACCAGGTTTGCTGTTTATTTGAGCAATATGAGATGGAACGGAGTTCTGTGCAATAATGGCTCTATATAATACTGTACACTTTCTTGAATTTGTTCTGGATTTGGAGACTGTGAAAAGACCCCTGGTGGCATGTCTGGCGGGATAAGTGTGTGTGTCAGAGCTGTGTGTAAATTGACTATGCAAATAATTTGGGATTTTCAACACATTCATGTTTCTTATAAAAAGAAGAAGTGATGCAGTCAGTCTCCTCAACTCTTAGCCAAGAGAGACTGGCAAAGTATTCATATCAGCCCTCGGATTACAATTAAGATCAAAACGTGCCGCTCTGTTCTGGGCCAGCTGCAGCTTAACTAGGTCTTTCCTTGCAGCACTCAACCACACGACTGGACAATAATCAAGATAAGACAAAACTAGAGCCTGCAGGACTTGCTTTGTGAGGTGTGGTGTCAAAAAAGCAGAGCATGATGAGAAAACATGATGTATTGAATTTCAGCAGAATGTGTGAGTGTGAGTGTGTGTGCGTGCGTGCGTGCGTGCGTGCGTGCGTGCGTGCGTGCGTGTGTGTGTGTATGTGTGTGTGTGTGCGTTAGTGGTGCATGGGTCAGCTGTTTGTTCACCCGCACTTGCTAACAACCCATCCGTAACTGCCCAGCAATAGTTGATGAAGTGAAAATCTGAGGCCATAACCTGCAAATACAGAACATGTGCTGTACTTGCCTTTTAGATAAGCCTATGTTACTGCTTATAACTTCAGACATTTTGGTACGCTATTTGTTTAACTCGTCTATAGTTAGATACATTCAGCTTCTCTTCTGTCATTACTTATTGCCCTAGAAGACAAAATAAACCATTGCTCACCGGAATAKTGTCATAAATGGATAGAATGAATGATGTCATAAATGGATTAGAGATGAATGATGCATAGCATGGATAGAATGAATAATGTCAATATGATAGAATGAATAATGCTCATAAATGGAAGAATGAATAATGTCTTTAAAGGATAGAATAAATGTCATAAATGGAATAGAATGATAATGTCATAAATGGATAGAATGAATAATGTCATAAATGAGTAGAATGAATAATGTCATAAATGAGTAGAATGGATAATGTCATAAATGGATAGAATGAATGATGTCATAAATGGATAGAATGAATTAATGTCATAAAGAGAACATGAATAATGTCATAAATGGATAGAATGAATAGATGTCATAAAATGGATACGAATGAATGTCATAAATGGATAGAGCATGTAATAATGTCGATAAATGGATAGAATGAAAAATTGTCATAAATGGATAGAATGAATATGTCATAATGGATAGAATGAATAATGTATAAAATGGATAGAATGAATGATGTCATAAATGGAATAGAGATGAGTCATCAATAGGATATGATAGAATGATGCTGTCTAATATGGATAGATAATGAAGTGTCATAAATGGATAGAATGATAATGTCGATAGAATGAACTAGTCATAAATGAATGATGATTCATAAATGGTCGAATGAGCTTCATAAATGGATAGATGAATATGTACTAATGGAGATGAATGTGTCATAAATGGATAGAATGAATATGTCAATAAATGATTAGGAAGAATGATGTCATAAATGGATAGAATGAATATTGTATAAATGGATAGATTGAATAATTGTTCATAAATTGATATAAATGAATGATGTCATAAATGGATAGAATGAATGCTGAGTTGACCATTGTAAAGTTGGTTTCTTTTCCTCCTTTATCTCTGCTTCTCTCACGCTGTCACGCCTGACTGTCAGTTCCTTTTTATGTCTGTATTTTGTTTTGGTCAGGGCGTGAGTAGTGGGTGGCAATTCTATGTTTTGTTCTATGTTGTCCTTTTCTCATGTGTCTTGGCCGGGTGTGGGTTCTCAATCAGGCAGCTGTCTATCATTTCTCTTTGATTGAGAACCATAAACTTAGGTAGTCACTTTGTTCCCCACTCATGTTGTTTGTTAGGGTAGTTGTTGTCCTTTTGTAGTGTGTGATCACCAGCCAGAACTTTGTTTTCGGTTGTTTATTCTTTTGTATATTTTGTATTTCAGTCTTGTTCATTTTTATTAAATATGGACAGTACCACCTTGACCTTGACGGTTCCTCTCTTCTATCCAACAGCCGTTACACACGCACAAAGATGTGTTAGGGACAGGAGAAAATGCGAATAAACTCAAAGATTTCCTCGACTATTTTAAGACATGAAAAGCTGTTAAAATGACCCAACATGTTTCTGATCAGATTTCAGTTTGGCTTGGAGGCATATTTTATGTGGTTGAAATACGATTAGCTTTTATGATGCTAAGATGCTGAAAGAAATACATCATATTTCTCCACTCCTGTGCCCGACTCTAAATGTACATAATAAATGCTTAATTCTGCAGGAGATAATATTATATTACGCTATGTGAGAGGTTATAGACCTACAGTCAGTGTCCAGGATTTCAGTTAGGCTACTAMTCCATTGAACCCATCTGTACAGTACAGTTCCCTCGCCATTTTGAAGTCCCCGTCTCCTTACTGTCAAATTTGTAAAGCGCCTTACAATCATCAGACACGGCCCTGCTATCATTTTCTTTTACCATTTCACCAAATATTTCCCAAACATTGTTCTACCAAGAGAGTTTTCATCTATATTTTTCGTAGCCGTCTATTTACCACCACAAACCGATGCTGGTATTAAGACCACACTCAACAAGCTGTGTAAGGTCATAAGCAAACAAGAAACTGCTCATCCAGAAGTGGCGCTCCTAGTGGCCGGGGACTTTAATGCAGGGAAACTTAAATCAGTTTTACCTCATTTCTACCAGCATGCCACATTTGCAACAAGAGGGAAAAAACCTCTAGACCACCTTTACTCCACACACAGAGACACGTACAAAGCTCTCCCTTGCCCTCCATTTGGCAAATAAAATCAAATTGTATTTGTTACATGCGATGAATACAACAGGTGTAGAATCTACAGTGAAATGCTTACTTACAAGCCCTTAACCAACAATGCAGTTTTAAGAAAAATAAGTGTTAAGTAAAAAAAAAAATAGAAAAGAAAGTAACAAATAATCAAACAGCAACAGTAAATAACAATAACAAGGCCATATACAGGGGGTACTTGTACAGAGTCAATGTGCGGGGGCACCGGTTAGTCGAYGTAATTGAAGTAATATGTACATGTAGGTAGAGTTAAAGTGACTATGCATAGATAATAAACAGAGAGTAGCAGCAGCGTAAAAGAGGGGTCTGGGAAGCTCTTTGATTAGCTGTTCAAGAGTCTTATGGCTTGGGGGTAGAAGCCTTTTGGACCTAGACTTGGCACTCTGGTACCGCTTGCCGTGAGGTAGCAGAGAGAACAGTCTATGACTAGGGTGGGCTGTCTTTGACAATTTTTAGGGCCTTCCTCTGACACCGCCTGGTATAGAGGTACTGGATGGCAGGAAGCTTGTCCCCAGTGATGTACTGGGCGGTACGCACTACCCTCAGTTTTAGAAACTTCAGAGTGTTTTCTATCCAAATCTAKTAATAATATGCATATCTTAGCCTCTGAGCCTGAGTAGCAGGCAGTTTACTCTGGGCACCTTTTCATCCAAGCTACTCAATATTGCCCCCCAGCCATAAGAAGTTAAGCCACATTTCTTAAAATCAATCCCATATACTATGTTATTACAAAAAGGTTTTACATTCTCTGGTAATGCCAATATGGAAGACTATCAAATGCTTCTCAAAGATGCCCTCTGGTGGTCAAACTAGGACTAACTTGCAWTAACAGAAAAAATGGCTGKCAATTAGATAATGTGCCACAGATTGCTGCAGCAGCCCGCAAGGTGTGCTGCAGTATGAKGCAACTTTTAAAGGAGCAACAACTGTACATCTTGCCAAGCAGCCACAACTGTCAGTAWGASTGTCCATGATTGGATTTTTGAATGAAGAGATGTAGATAAAACTGTCCAGTTTGAGTGTTTGTTGCAGCTCGTTCCAGTCACTAGCTGCAGTAAACTGAAAAGACGAGCGACCTAGGGATGTGTGTGCTTTGGGGACCTTTAACAGAATGTGACTGGCAGAATGGGTGTTGTATGTGGAGGATGAGAGCTTCAGTAGACGTCTCAGATAGGGGGAAGTGAGGCCTAATATATAATATTCATTATATTTATTTATTTATTATTTATTTATAAATACATTTCTAAATAAATAAGGTCTATAGCAGCTTCCCACAAGAATGGGCTTTAGGTGAGGCAGATGAACCTGTAGCCATATTACTTCAACAGGATTTAACATGAGATCCTCTCTAATCTTTACAGGAATATGGTTCTAAATATAAACACAATTTCCGTAATTTCTGTAAATGTTATAACATTGCTACCACAGTATCATCAAAGGTATTGTCTTAGTGAGTTRCAGAGATAGTCAGAATATGAATGTCATCTGTTACTAGCAAGTTATTAATTTKATTAATCTTGWTTCTTAAGCTACATATGCTAACATTGGCTAGTTTGAGCACTTTTATGCAGTTAGAATGACATAAATTAGGTTACTTACATTATGTCAACCAATGCCCCTGGTATAATGTACATTTGCTAAAGCATTATGATGACTCAGCGACACAATGGTAAGGATTAACTGAGCTGGGCTTGGGTCATTGATAAGTCATCCAGAACAGCTGGTGCTCTCAAGCATGGTTCAGTGTTGATTGCATCGAAGCAAGCATAGAAGGCATTTAGCAGTCTGAAAGGCGTGTCACTGGGCAGCTCATGGCCGGATTTCCCATTTGTAATCATGATAGTTTTTGCAAGCCCTGGCCAATCCGACGAGCATCAGAGCCAGTGTAGTAGCATTCGATCTTAGTCCTGTATTGAAACTTTGCATGTTTGATAGTTCGTTGGAGGTGTGGCGGGTTTTTTTCCAGATTATGTCCAGCTCCTTGAAAGCGACAGATTTAGCCTTTAGCTCAGTGCGGATCTTGCTGTAATCCATGGCTTCTGGTTGGATATGTAAACTCAGGCAAAAAAAGACAACGTCCTCTCACTGTCAACTGCGATTATTTTCAGCAAACTTAACATGTTGTAAATATTTTTGTATGAACATAACAAGATTCAACAACTGAGACATAACTGACAGCAGTTCCACAGACATGTGACTAACAGAAATGTGAGATAATGTGTCCCTGAAAAAAGGGGGGGTTCAAAATCAAAGAAACAGTCAGTATCTGGTGTGGCACCAGCTGCATTAAGTACTGCAGTGCATCTCCCTACTCATGGACTGCACCAGATTTGCACAGTTCTTGCTGTGAGAACCCACACTTCCACAAGGCACCTGCAAGTTCCTGGACCATCTTCCAGGAGGAATGGCCCTAGCCCTCACCTCCATCCAACAGGTCCAGATGAGCTCAATGGGATTGAGATTCTGTGTTCATTACGCTGGCCATGGCAGAACACCGACATTCCTGTCTTGCATGGAAATCACCGCCCTGAACGAGCATATGGCTGTACCAACATGAGGAGGGATGTCTTCCTGTAATGCAGGCACAGCGTTGAGATTGCCCTGCAATGACAACAAGCTCAGTCCGATGATGCTGTGACACCCGCCCAGACCATGACGGACCCTCACCTCAAATCGATCCGCTCCAGAGTACAAAGGCCTCGGTGTAACGCTCATTCCTTCGACGATAAACGCGAATCCGACCATCCACCCCTGGTGAGACAAAACTGCAACTTCGTCAGTGAAGACCACTTTTGTGCCAGTCCTGTCTGGTCCAAGCGACGGTGGGTTTTGTGCCCATAGGCGACGTTGTTGCCGGTGATGTCTGGTGAGGACCTGCCTTACAACAGGCCTACAAGCCTACAACCCCAGTACAGCCCTCTCTCAGCCTATGGGACAGTCTGAGCACTGATGGAGAGATTGTGGCGTTCCTGGTGTCACTCTGTGCTGTTGTTGTTGCCATCCTGTACCTGTCCCTCTGGTGTGATGTTCGGATGTACCGATCCTGTGCAGGTGTTGTTACATGTGATCTGCCACTGCGAGGACGATCAGCTGTCCGTCCTGTCTCCCTGTAGCGTTGTCTTAGGCGTCTCACAGTACAGACATGGCAATTTATTGCCCTGGCCACATCTGCAGTCCTCATGCCTCCTTGCAGCATGCCTAAGGCACGTTCACGTAGATGAGCAGGGACCCTGGGTATCTTTCTTTTGGTATTTTTCAGAGTCAGTAGAAAGGCCTCTTTAGTGTCCTAAGTTTTCATACCTGTGATCTTAATTGCCTACCGTCTGTAAGCTGTTAGTGTCTTAACAACCGTTCCACAGGTGCATGTTCATTAATTGTTTATGGTTCATTGAACAAGCATGATGGGAACAGTGTTTATACCCTTTACAATGAAGATATTAGTATTTTTAAGAATTATCTTTGAAAGACAGGGTCCTGGAAAAAGGGACGTTTCTTTTTTTGCTGAGTTTACATACGTACGGTCACTGTGGGGACGACATCATCGATGCACTTATTAATAAAATTGGTGACTGATGTGTTAAAGTCCTCAATGCTTTCTGATGAATCACGGAACATATTCCAGTTTGTGGTAAACTATCCTGTAGCTTAGCATCTGCTTAATTTGTGTCATATGACCACTTCTGTATTGAATGTGTCACTGGTACTTCCTGTTTTGAGTTTTTGTTTGTAAGCAGGAATCAGGAGGATAGAATAATGGTCAGATTTTGCCAAAATGGAGGGCAGGGGAGAGCTTTATACACGTCTCTGTGTCTGGAGTAAAGAGGGTCTAGTTGTTTTACCCCTCTTGCACACATGACATGCTGTCAGAAATGAGTTAAAACAGATTTCAGTTTTCCTGCATTAAAATCCCAGGCCACTGATCCTGGAACGGACCCTGTTTACTTAATGCTTAATGGTGTTTTTCTTCTGCTTTACTTTATATTACTACGGATATCGATCACTGTTGGGAAAGACCAGGAAAGGTATTTCACTACAAAATGTGAAACTTAAAAGAGAATCTCAGTCAACTTACCTGGTAAAATAAGGGTTAAATTACATTATAGTCATTTAGTAGACCACGTATGTACACACACCTCTCTGTCTGTCTAGTATTCTAGTATTCCTCCTCCTACAACCCCCCCCCCCCCCCCCCCCCAAAGCAAGTAAAGTAGATAATTTCACTTTTGTATATTAACAATAAAAATGAACAGTAAACATTACACTCACAGAAGTTTCCAAAAGCATAAAGACATCTCATATTATGTCTATATATAGTGTCTCTCTGTCTGGTATTCCTCCTCTCCCTGTAACAACAACAGCACGCCACCCTCCGCGGAGGCCCTTACAACCGGATGTTCTGGTTCTCAGGGGGAATGAAACCTGTGCTTCCATTTTGGACGAGGTGACACTCCGTGTTAACTCCTCCTCCACATTTACTGGATTGGTTGAACTGTGCAGAAGAGAACCTCCCAAGACAGTTTTTCCTCATCTTGTCAAGTGCAGTATGTAGGATCTAGTTTCAGACGTAGTTTTTTTTACGCTACAGTAACAAACCCCCACCACGCGCTGCTCCTCGCCCACGCTATTGGAGGCTGGCTTGATTGACGTGGGGATCGGGCTTTCTGATTGGCCAAGGCAGAATGGGAAAGGTTCCTTGGACCAATGGGCTGCGCCGAGGGCTAGTGAAGGCGGAGCTCTCCGAGTTAGACCTACTTAAAGACGAGAGGAGCCGAAAACACACGTTACGCACACAGGGCTGCGGGAGGATTCGGGGATAGAAGGATTCGGGGATAAGAGACAGAGAGACAAAGAGAGACAAAGAGAGACAGAGAGAGAGACAGAGAGAGAGAGCCCACCGATGGAACGACAGGATATATAACCGTTTGTTCGGGTCTTGTGCAGGTAACCACTTCTCTTAATCCGTCTTCCGCACACAGTGCGTTAAAGGTTCAATCATCTGTTGTTATCCCACGGTGCGTCTGTCTGGCGGGGCATCGACACATCTGAAGGTTTTTGTCAGGGCGCACTCTTTTCTTTCTACATAGAAGAGGGCAGAAGTGCACCTAGCTCTCTCTCTTTTCCCTTTTTAACTCGCTTTTCTGGCCTGCTCTCTCTCTCTCTCCAGCCCAGCTGTTTTCTCAACCTTTCTCATTCAGTACACCAGAGTAAATGCCTGGTTAAAGGCATGGGATGAGATGAGAGCTATAGACCACATCATTGTGTTCTCGTCTTTCAAAGGGAACGCGGTTCAGTAAGTGGAGAGTTGATAATTGACCCCACTGCGTGACTGTGGACTGTTTTCTCTGGATACTGGGGTATTTGAGTCTAGCCGACCAGTGCAGTCTACTGGGCAGTGCGCGCAGTATTTTGAATGCAAATGTAAACCTCTAACTACGTCACACGAGTGAAAGTATTTTATATTTCTCCAACTTGTGATTTTAGTGAGCCTATTTTTGTGGGGATTCTTTTTGTTGTTATTTCCCATAACTCACGTCTGTCCCCTTCTCTCTTCCCCACTCGGTCTCTCATCTCCCTCCCTCACCTCCTACCTCCCTCACTTCCTCCCTCCCTCCCCTCCTACCTCCCCAGGCACCTTATTCCATGCCTGTCCTCTGCTGGGGTTTTGTCATTGATGGGAAACCACCTGGACCGGATAACCCACCTCAGCTACAGCGAGCTGCCCACCGGAGATCCGTCCGGACTGGAGAAAGAGGAGCTTAGGGTTGGAGTGGCTTACTTCTTCTCAGACGAAGAGGAGGAGGTGGATATTATTTCTGTATATATATATATATATATATTTTTTTTACAATATGTTGCAATGTTGGGAAGGGAACCTGTAACTTTGTTAGTTGGACTGTGTATGTCTGCTGCTTTCGTTCTTCTCCTTTCCCCCAACCTGGGCTCCAACAAAGGATCATCTGAACACATCAACAACTGCCTCCTCCGAACCATTCTTACCCATCACTCCACAAAAGCTGTGGCCCTTGATGAGCAAGGGAAACCACTACTTCAAGGGCTCAGCGAGAGTCATGTCACAGATTGAACCGCTAACTAGCGCGCACCGCTAACTAGCTAGCCATTTTACACCAGTTACACATGTATCCTGTGCATATGACAAAATAAACTTAGATTTTGCTACATCTTTTCTTCCAATAAATGATTCTGTAATTTTATATAATCTTTATGCTTTAAGGTTTTTATTGACATAGGGTGAAACATTAGCCTTTTTTTTATAACCAAGGATACTTATTGACTTATTTCTAGTGTTAGTATTTCAATTTTACATGAATATTTTAGTAAATTAGCAGACGTTCTTATCCAAGGCGCGGTTTCCCGATAGCGACGTAACCCAGGCTCACGTGTTTTTAACGATGCATCATTCCCACAATGGCCGAAGATGTAACATGCATTTCATTGTACCATTTACATCACGCTGTATCCTGTATGACTAATACACGTTTTGTTTTTTCTCTTTAGGGTTTTAGGCTCAGTATCTTTAAAACACTTGGTGACAACCCACTGATGGGCTTTACAAAATACATGTCATCGATTTTGATTTGTTTTGATTTTTCAGGTGGATGATGCAGGAGGTGGCGGAGGAGGTCACACCAAGGACTCCAGCCAGGAGGTCAGCGAGCTGGAGTACTCCGCCTTCTGCTCGCAGGAATGCATCTTCTCCAAGCTCCGCGAAAACCAGGACTTGAACGTGTACTCTGCCAAAACTTTGCTCTCCATGTGCAAGCCAGGGGACCTTGTGGAGCTAGTATCCACGTCACAGGCACCTCACTGGGCCGTGTACGAGCTCAACGACCAGGTGATACACCTGCATGATGGGGAGATACGGAAGGACAGCCTGACTGACATAGGACGGGGCCGGCATGGACGGATAGTGAACAGCCGTTACCGGTTCCGACCGCTGCCCTCCGACCTGGTGCTGCAGAATGCCGCCGGCCACCTAGGCCTACACAGCGGGGACATCTGCTGGACCAGCTCTGAGAACTTCGCTGCCTGGTGCCGTTTCGGGAAGCGGGAGTTCAAGGCGGGAGGCGAGGCCCACTCGGCAGAGCAGCGGTACTTTCTCAAAGTGCACCTCGGCGCCGGGACTCGGAATGTACATGCGCACACGCTGGTGTTCCGGAGCCTCGAGGATATGATCCGGGAGAGGAGGAGGGTTGACGCCAGTGGGATTCTGAAGGAGCTGTCTTTAGGGGTCAACGGCGGGAAGGAGTGACGATTGATATGATGGCCTCTACTCTCTTCTGTCCTCGCAGAGAGAGAGAGCTGTTTGCAGGCTGGCTGCGTCTAACACTGGTGACACTGTAGGAGAGAGTTTGGGATCATATTGCAACGAAGAAGAAAATAGCCTACAAGGTGGACACAGACAAACGTTCATGTAAACATTGACAACTGCTCGTTTGAGCGTGGTTTCTCTCTGCTCTGACATGTCACCCTGTACCTTTAAAAGCCACAGCACACGACTCCACTCGCTTGGTTTTTTTTCCTCCCGATGCGTTCTTTCTCTGCATAAGGGCACCTGCTGCTGCTGGTTCTAGTGCTGCTGCTGGTTCTAGTGCTGCTGCTGGTTCTAGTGCTGCTGCTGGTTCTAGTGCTGCTGCTGGTTCTAGTGCTGCTGCTGGTTCTAGTGCTGCTGCTGGTTCTAGTGCCTGCTGCTTGGTTCTAGTGCTGCTGGTTCTAGTGCTGCTGCTGCTGTTCTAGTGCTGCTGCTGCTGGTTCTAGTTCTGGCTGCTGCTGGTTCTAGTGCTGCTGCTGGTTCTAGTGGCTGGCTGGTTCTAGTGCTGCTGCTGGTTCTAGTTTGCTGCTGCTGCTGGTTCTAGTGCTGCTGCTGGTTCTGCTGCTGCTGTTCTGCTGCTGCTGGTTCTGCTGCTGCTTTGTTCTAGCCGTGCTGCTGGTTCTAGTGCTGCTGCTGCTGTCTAGTGCTGCTGCTGGTTCTGGTGCTGCTGGTTCTGGTGCTGCTGGTTCTAGTTGTGCTGCTGCTGGTTCTAGTTGTGCTGCTGGTTCTAGTGCTGCTGGTTCTAGTGCTGCTAGTGCTGCTGCGCTGGTTCTAGTGCTGCTTCTGGTTCTATGTGCTTCTGGTTCTAGTGCTGCTTCTGGTTCTAGTGCTGCTGCTGGTTCTAGTGCTGCTGCTGGTTCTAGTGCTTCTGGTTCTGGTGCTTCTGGTTCTGGTGCTGCTGGTTCTGGTGCTGCTGGTTCTAGTTGTGCTGCTGGTTCTAGTTGTGCTGCTGGTTCTAGTGCTGTAGTTCTAGTGCTGCTGCTAGTTCTAGTGCTGCTGCTGGTTCTAGTGCTGCTGGTTCTAGTGCTGCTGCTGCTGGTTCTAGTGCTGCTGCTGGTTCTAGTGCTGCTGCTGTGTTCTAGTGCTGCTGCTGCTGGTTCTAGTGCTGCTGTTCTAGTGCTGCTGCTGCTTGGTTCTTGTGCTTCTGGTTCTAGTGCTGCTAGTTCTGGTGCTGCTGGTTTCTAGTTGTGGTGCTGCTGGTTCTAGTGCTGCTGGTTCGGCTGTCTAGTGCTGCTCTGTTGCTCTGCTGGTTCTAGTGCTGCTGGTTCTAGTGCTGGTGCTGCTGCTGCTTCTAGTGCTGCTGCTGCTTCTAGTGCTGCTGGTTCTAGTGCTGCTGGTGCTGCTGCTGCTTCTAGTGCTGCTGGTTTTGCTGCAGCAGACTATTGCAAGAGAGAGAAAGAAAGTGGGATTCCCCCGGAGAGACTGTGTTCTATTTTTTTACTCCTAGCTTTACATTAATAACCTGGGACTGAACGAACATCCAACCTTAACCACCTATTCATGTTGTAGCCTACCAGATGACGGACCGATGGACATGCAGACACCATTTTGTTCTGTTTTCTGCCCCCTGGTGTTTGTTTGGAAAGCTACATTCATACGTTGATTGGTTTGCATTTGAGTCCCATATTTTTGTATTTGAGTTGGTGACTTCTTTCTCCCTGATTGGTTGATTTTTCTGTTCTAATAAACAGGGGTTGCAACATGAAACTCTTCTCTGGTCTGAGAGATACTTCTGTTACACACACACACACACACACACACAACGGGACATTAACATTGAGCCCGTAGCCTAATCTATAGCTGGTGACCCCGCCTCGTGCGGCCTGGGGGGCAGCCCTGTCCTATCTCTACATTTGGAAATGGTTCCCCCCAACCCCTGGTCGTAACATAGCTGCTGGGCAGGAGATGCAGGACAGGAGATGGTTTTACAATGGGAACAGCGACAGGCTCCAGGAGTGCATGTCCTTGACTTATTCATCTTGTCGCCAGGCGATTGTGCGTCTGGGAACGAGATTTTGTGATTTTATATACAATGACAATGTTTCCTTTTATTATACCACTATTCCCCCCCCCCAAATAAAGGGAAAAGCATTCCGTGTGCTTTAACATAAGATGCCAAAGTTGAGTCACTAGTATGTTGTGGTTTCTATTGCTGTAAGTAGGTACTAAACATTGGTGATGGAAGAGATTAGTTTCCCACCTTACTACAGAGCTTTGGGTATCTGGATAAAGGCTTTATGGTTCTAATCAGTTCATGACTGCTGCCTCAGGCATTAGGTCACATGCAGTTGGGAAAGATGCAACTATTGGGATGTGATGGGAGGGGTAGAGACGATTGTGTTATTTCTGTTCCCTGTGGTGCTGTGTGATGTTGGTGAGAATATAAAACCTCTGGTTTACTGAGGGGTCAGAGAAGAGAGAGACAGAATGGGGAAGAGAGAGAGGAGGGACAGAGACGGGGGGATAGAGACAGACTGGGAGAAAAGAGGTAGAGCGAGAGAGACGGAGGGAGAGCGACAGACGGGGTGGAGATAGAGAAGAGAAAGACAGAGACATGGGGGAGAGAGAGCGAGAGAATGATGGGGCGAGAGAGAGGGACAAAGGCAGGAGAGCGAAAGAGAAGACGAAAAAAGAGCGAGGGGGAAAGATGAAAAGGGAGAGCAAGGGAGAAAGGCAGATGCTGAAAGACTGATAAAGGGAGAAAGATGGATAGAGAGGATTGAGGATGGATAGAGAGAAGATATAGTGGATGGATAAAGTGAGGTTAGAGGATGGATCGAGGACGGATAGAGAATAGAGGATGGATAGAGGATAGAGGGAGGATAGAGGATATGGAGGGGCAGATCTAAAAGCATTTATTTCAGAAAGCTCCTGAGTCATCATCTAGACAAAGCAGGTTAGACAGTACTGGGGTTTGTGTGTGTGTGTATATATATATGTCCAATGTAACAGTATAACTTTAAACCGTCCCCTCGCCCCAACACGGGCGCGAACCAGGGACCCTCTGCACACATCAACAACGGTCGCCCACGAAGCATCGTTACCCATCGCTCCACAAAGGCCACGGCCCTTGCAGAGCAAGGGGAAACCCTACTTAAGTCTCAGAGCAAGTGACGTAACTGATTGAAATGCTAGTAGCGCGTACCCGCTAACTAGCTAGCCATTTCACATCCGTTACACTCAACCCCCTTTCAACCTCCTCCTTTTCCGCAGCAACCAGTGATCCGGGTCAACAGCACCCCCACCTGTGGACGTCGGGCCCTCATACCACCCTCATGGAGTCTGTTTCTGACCGTTTGAGCAGACGCATGCACATTTGTGGCCTGCTGGAGGTCATTTTGCAGGGCTCTGGCAGTGCTCCTCCTGCTCCTCCTTGCACAAAGGCGGAGGTAGCGGTCCTGCTGCTGGGTTGTTGCCCTCCTACGGCCTCCTCCATGTCTCCTGATGTACTGGCCTGTCTCCTGGTAGCGCCTCCATGCTCTGGACACCGCTGACAGACACAGCAAACCTTCTTGCCACAGCTCGCATTGATGTGCCATCCTGGATGAGCTGCACTACCTGAGCCACTTGTGTGGGTTGTAGACTCCGTCTCATGCTACCACTAGAGTGAAAGCACCGCCCGCATTCAAAGTGAGCAAAACATCAGCCAGGAAGCATAGGAACTGAGAAGTGGTCTGTGGTCACCACCTGCAGAACCACTCCTTTATTGGGGGTGTCTTGCTAATTGCCTATAATTTCCACCTGTTGTCTATTCCATTTGCACAACAGCATGTGAAATGTATTGTCAATCAGTGTTGCTTCCTAAGTGGACAGTTTGATTTCACAGAAGTGTGATTGACTTGGAGTTACATTGTGTTGTTTAAGTGTTCCCTTTATTTTTTTGAGCAGTGTATATTACACACTACTGAGGTTTAAATACACTGCATTTGGAAACTATTCAGACCCCTTGACTTTTTCCACATTTTGTTTTGTTACAGCATTATTCTAAAATTGACTAAATCGTTTTTTCCCTTTATCAATCAACACACAATACCCCATAACGAGACAGCAAAAAACAGGTTTAGACATTTTTGCAAACGTATTAAAAAATAAAAACTGAAAGATTACATTTACATAAGTATTTAGACCCTTTACTCAGTACTTTGTTGAAGCACCTTTGGCAGCGATTACAGTCTCAAGTATTCTTGGGTAGATAGACTGCTTTCAGGAGGACGATCGTGCCATGCTCTGAAAATGAATCAGACGATGATGATATCCCTGGTTTTAGGTAAAAACATGTTCATTGAAGAAGACCTTGTCGAGTCTTCTAATGACAGGGATGAGGAAGAAACGGCGATCAACAGTGTTGTTGTCACGGAAGAAGTTGTGAGAGTTTTGAAATCAGTGGAATGTCTGATAGAAGCAGAGTATGATAAGGAGATGAATATAATTCTACCGTTTGATTGCAAATGCAGAGGGAGTCAAAAAGAGAACACAGAAGGCTGTTGTATAAAACACCTGTCTCCGGATTACATCTTCAAACTAAAGGGCAACCATGGCCTCCGTGACAGAGAGGGAGAAAGATCTGATGATTCTTGTGGCATTGCACACGGTCAGGGTGAACCAGAGTGACTTGACACAACGGGCCAAGCTGTGCAAACTAAACAGAAACAACACAGGACGTCTTATTTAATGAAAAGGGGTTGCAGTCTGCCGTGAAGCGTTCATCCATCTATACGGGTAAGAGACTAGCTACAGTTTCAGATATTATGCGTTTCTAATTTTGTCAGAAAGTTGTTTTCATTGCAAGTTAAAGCTTACTGTTAGCTAGCTGGCTGACGTTAGATGGCTGGCTCGCTAGCTAACAGTACATGTATGATCTGTGTAGTAGTATTATCTCAGAAAGCCATTTGCAAATCTAGTTATAGCCTTATTTTAGCTAGCTAACTTGCTAACATTGAACCTGTTTTGTTAACTTTAGCTAGCTATGACAATCGGTTTCTATTGCTAGTAGTCTATGGATTGGGATTATGGTTAATTGTTTAGCTAGCTAGCTAGCTAGCTACATGTCTAAACAAACTACTCCACTTCGCCAGATGATTATATGACCCATCAAGTTAGCCAGGTGTGTCTGACTGTGATTACGGCTGTCTATTGTATAATAATGGCAACATATTAGTATCTAGAATTTGCCTTTCAGCATCAGTAGAACAGACCTGTCTCTCCTCCACCAGTCATACAAGGAGAATGGTCTAATACCTCCCACCAGAAAGACCTGTAGAACACACCTGTCTCTCCTCCACCAGTCATACAAGGAGAATGGTCTAATACCTTCCATGCGAGAATGTGCACTGTATCCAACCACAGTCATACAAGGAGAATGGTCTAATACTCCCATCAGAAAGACCTGTAGACACACCTGTCTCTCCTCCCCAGTCATACAAGGAGAATGGTCTAATACCTCCATCAGAAAGCCTGTAGAACACACCTGTCTCTCCTCCACCAGTCATACAAGAGAATGGTCTATGCCTCTATAGGGCCTGATAGAACACACCTGTCTCTCCTCCACCAGTCATACAAGGATAATGGTCTAATACCTCCCATCAGACCTGTGAACACACTGTCTCTCCTCCACCAGTCATACAAGGAGAAATGGTCTAATACCTCCCTCAGACCTGTAGAACACACCTGTCTCTCCTCCACCAGTCATACAAGGAGAATGGTCTAATACCTCCCATCAGAAAGACCTGTAGAACACACCTGTCTCTCCTCCACCAGTCATACAAGGAGAATGGTCTAATGCCTCCTATCAGAAAGACCTGTAGAACACACCTGTCTCTCCTCCACCCAGTCATACGAGGAGAAGTCTAACCTCTTCCATCAGACTGTAGAACACACCTGTCTCTCCTCCACCAGTCATACAAGGATAATGGTCTAATACCTCCATCAGACCTGTAGAACACACCTGTCTCTGCCTCCACCAGTCATACAAGGAGAATGGTCTAATACCTTCCATCAGAAAGCCTGTAGAAACACACCTGTCCTCTGCTCCACCAGTCATACAAGGAGAATGGTCTAATACCTCCATCAGACCTGTAGAACACACCTGTCTCTCCTCCACCAGTCATACAAGGAGAATGGTCTAATGCCTTCCATCAGAAAGACCTGTAGAACACACCTGTCTCTGCTCCACCAGTCATACAAGGAGAATGGTCTAATACCTCCCATCAGACCTGTAGAACACACCTGTCTCACCTCCACCAGTCATACAAGGAGAATGGTCTAATGCCTCCTATCAGAAAGACCTGTAGAACACACCTGTCTCTCCCACCAGTCATACAAGGAAATGGTCTAATACCTCCCATCAGACCTGTAGAACACACCTGTCTCTCCTCCACCAGTCATACAAGGAGAATGGTCTAATGCCTTCCATCAGAAAGACCTGTAGAACACACCTGTCTCTCCTCCACCAGTCATACAAGGAGAATGGTCTAATACCTCCCATCAGAAAGACCTGTAGAACACACCTGTTCTCCTCCACCAGTCATACAAGGAGAATGGTCTAATGCCTTCCATCAGAAGACCTGTAGAACACACCTGTCTCTCCTCCACCAGTCATACAAGGAGAATGGTCTAATGCCTTCCTCAGAAAGAGAGCCACCCTAAGCAGCACAGGTTACACCTGAAACATGAGGACTTGCAGCGAGTTGAGAACTTCATCAACAACTATACAAGAGATAATGCAATAGTATTACCAGGACACCACCCAGAGGATAATGCAATAGTATTACCAGACACCACCCAGAGGATAATGCAATGGTATTACCAGACGCCACCCAGAGGATAATGCAATGGTATTACAAGCACGCCACCCAGAGGATAATGCAATGGTATTACCAGGACGCCACCCAGAGGATAATGCAATGGTATTACCAGGACACCACCAGAGGATAATGCAATGGTATTACCAGGACACCACCCAGAGGATAATGCAATGGTATTACAGGACGCCACCCAGAGGATAATGCAATGGTATTACCAGGACACCACCCAGAGGATAATGCAATGGTATTACCAGGACGCCACCCAGAGGATAATGCAATGGTATTACCAGGACGCCACCCAGAGGATAATGCAATAGTATTACCAGACCCACCCAGAGGATAATGCAATGGTATTACCAGGACACCACCCAGAGGATAATGCAATGGTATTACCAGGACGCCACCCAGGAACACAACACTTAGGTGGAAAGCTACTGCAATCTCACGTGACAAAAGCAGCGGTGTGGCATTTCTACAAGGAATCGATGACAACACTTGTTATGTAAAGCATAAACACATGTTGATTATTTAATTGACTTCCAACGTGATTGGCACACTTTTTTTTGATCTCACATTATTTCTGTGTTTTCCAAAGGTACGTGAAGTTTGGCTGTCTTCCTTCAGGAATCTATGGAGAAAATTGCTGCCTCACATCTCAAGCACTAAGCCCAGGACAGACCTGTGCTGGCAGTGCCAGCGGAACAACTACCAGGTCTTCAGATCTGCCAATCTGACAGACGCTGTGAAGTCAGCCAAGCTGAAGAACCAAGAGCAGCATCTCCTGATTGTTCAGAGTGAGCGGTCTGTCTACCAGAAGATGGTTGCTGACTGCAAGACCACCTGTCAAGACCTGCAGTTGTCTCTGGGGGCCCCTACTGAACCAGCAAGCAAAGACATCAGGATGCATTACAGCTTTGATTTTGATCAACAATGTCTTCACTCTTATTCTACAATGTAGAAAATAGTAAAAATAAAGAAAAACCTTTGAATGATTAGTTGTGTCCAATCTCTTGACTGGTAATGTTGTGTATATACAGTTGAAGTCGGAAGTTTACATACACCTCAGCCAAATACATTTAAACTCAGTTTTTCACAATTCCTGACATTTAATCCTAGTAAAAATTCCCTGTCTCAGGTCAGTTAGGATCACCACTTTATTTTAAGAATGTGAAATGTCAGAATAATAGTAGAGAGAATGATTTATTTCAGCTTTTATTTCTTTCATCACATTCCTAGTGGGTCAGAAGTTTACATACACTCAATTAGTATTTGGTAGCATTGCCTTTAAATTGTTTAACTTGGGTCAAGCGTTTCGGATAGCCTTCCACAAGCTTCCCACAATGAGTTGGGTGAATTTTGGCCCATTCCTCCTGACAGAGCTGGTGTAACTAAGTCAGGTTTTGTAGGCCTCCTTTCTCGCACACGCTTTTTCAGTTCTGCCCACAAATTTTCTATAGGCTTGAGGTCAGGGCTTTGTGATGGCCACTCCAATATCTTGACTTTGTGACATGGGTCAACGTCCCACAGCTGGTTGGACTGGAGGATGGTACGGTGCTGGTGGAAAGCAACATCTGACTCCGTAGTTCAGGCCGCTGCCACAGATCAAGCAGTACCAGCACTTCAGGTGAATATCATTTTCTTGCATTGTATGAGGTTATTCTTCTTATCTAAACTTTGGAAGGTGA
>NW_019944166.1:92815-104399 GCF_002910315.2 Salvelinus sp. IW2-2015
ACAGGTTAACAGTTGGAAAAGCCTTCCATTGGGAAAGGATGTCTCTCCTGGCCCCGTCCAACTTGGAGTCACGGTCCTTCAGTCTTGGGGATTGCTGACAGGGCGGTTTTCTTCGTCGTCACTGATCGCTCCCCAAGTCCTGACTCACCGTTCTTGGACAAAGACGCTCTCTGAGGAAGGTTCATCATAGTGCATTGACTTTATGGTCTCATCACTCTCAAGTTTATGCCAGTTTATGTAGAGTTAATTATGAAGGAATTGTCTTCTATAGCCAGGGCTTAATTTTGATGGGAGATGTGAATGGTACCTCTTTTCATTCAATCTCCATGTACTACTGCTGAGCTCAGGTCCCAGGGTATCATGGTAACAAATTGCAGAGAGATGCCTATATATAATCCAAGCCTCAAATACGAAATTACCCTGCTATAAGAACTATAAAGAGATAATGCTGAGTCTCAATGCAGCCAATAGACCTGGGGCCCATAACTGCCCATAGACTACCCATAGACTACCCATAGACTACTCATTAGACTACCATAGACTGCCCATAGACTACTCATAGGACTCCCCATAGACTACCATAGACTGCCCATAGACTACTCATAGACTCCCCATAGACTACCCATAGACTGCCATAGACTACTCATAGACTCCCCATAGACTACCTATAGACTGCACATAGACTACTCATAGACTACCCATAGACTACCCATAGACTACCATAGACTACCCATAAGACTGCATTGTCAGTCACTACTTGGTGCTCGTTCTACTAATGCTGCTCGCGTTACTATCCAATCATGTTCTAATACAGTGTAGATCAGTGTAGGTGGTCTCTAATGTGGATATTGATCCCGTCCCATTGCAATAACTACACACTCCCTTGACTGCTATTGAGAGAAATACTTACCAGCTATTAGCCACTAACTTTTCTAAGAGGGACAGTAAACCAAATCAAGGGACTGCTTGTGTTTCGCTGTTGTCATGAGCTACCACTCTGTTCAAGGAGGCAAAGATCTGAGACCCAAATGTTCCCTATAGTTGCAATACTTTTGTTTTTTCTGATAAGGGTCCAATAGGGCTCTGATATAAAATAGTGCATCTATATAGGGAATAGGGTGCCCATTGTGAACGTAGGCTAGGAGCGTCGCTGCAACCTTCACACCATGTCACCAGTGATCATGTCAGAGAACCCTCAGACCCCGAGAGAGGGGGACAATTTGTCATGTTCTCTGTTAGCCAGACAATTCTCTCTCTCTGTCTGTGGTCTAAGACGACTGTGACCTGCCTGGTAGGGGAGGAGAGAGGGCGAGAGGGAGGAGGGAGGAGGAGAGAGAGGAGGGAGGAGAGAGAGATGGAAAGGATGAGAGAGATGGAAAAGGGAGAGAGAGATGAAAGGAGAGAGCGATAGACGGCAGAGAGAGGGGGAGGGGAGGGAGAGAGGGGGGGTGTTCAGGCTGTAGTAAAGGGACAGGTTACAGCCAGAAGCCAAACACACACAATAGGTAAACACACACTGACAAGCTTTTACCTCCTTAGCTAACCCGTGGGAAGGAGCCAGGGGTGACCCATCCATTGAACCCAAGGGTGACCAATCCCCATTGAACAGCCAGCGGGGTGGACCACATCCCATTGGGAACAGCCAGGGGTGACCCCATCCCATTGAACAGCCAGGGGGTGACCCATCCCATTGAACAGCCAGGGGGTGACCGCAATCCAACCAGGGGGACCCATCCCGTTGAACAGCCCACTTTGTGACCCATCACATTGAATAGCCATGGGGGGATGACCCATCCCACTGAACAGCCAGGGTGACCCATTCCCCATTGAATAGCCATGGGGGGATGGACCCATCCCATTGAACAGCCATGGGGGGATGAACCCATCCCATTGAACAAGCCAGGGGTGACCCATCCCATTGAACAGCCAGGGGTGACCGCGCATCCCTGAGTTGAACACGCGTTCAGAAATGCGACGGACTCCTGACGATAGAATCCAATATCCAATTTGGACATGTACGTTTATTTATCCTTGCCTTTTGTAAACACATCCATTGGCTGTACCGTTTACACCTTCTGTAGAGACCCATCCATTTGGCTGTACTGTTTACACCTTCTTGTAACCCGACCATCCATCCATTTGGCCTTGTACCCGTTTACACCTCTGTTTTAGAGGGAACCCATCCATTGGCTGTACCGTTTACACCTTCTAGAGGACCCATCCACTCCCCGCTCCCCCCCCCCCCCCACCCCCTCCCCTTTTGGCTGTACTGTTTACACCTTCTGTAGAGACCCATCCATTTGGCTGTACTGTTTACACCTTCTGTAGAGACCCGTCCACTTAACAAGATGTGGCTGGGGGTTATAGCGTTTCTTTCACATGACCCATCAATTTAGACAAGTGTTTCTGGGTAAGAATCATCTAATTTTTATACCGTATTTTTATCTGGACACTTTGTTTACCTTGGATTGTTTCCTTATTGTTGCTACTACCACTTTTAGTCTTAGTCCTTCCTAAACTACTCACTGTTTCAGCCGTGACCTCACATGTGAATCCTTACAGAGATGGGTGGGGCTGGTTTAAGAGTGTGGTTTAAGAGTGGTGTGAACGATGCCGAATGGGTGTAGACAAATAAGAGCTCTCCAGTGGGTGTACCAAAACATTCAAGGGCAATTTTCTCAAAAGTGGAGTTACAAGTTTATCAACTTTCAAAGCAGAATTACTTTTTTATTTTATTTAACTAGACAAGTCAGTTAAGAACAAATTTTATTTACAATGACGGCCTACCAAAAGGCAAAAGGCCTCCTGCGGGGACTGGGGCTGGGATAAAAAATATATTAAAAAACAATACAATATAAATATAGGACAAAACACACATCACGTCAAGAGAGACAACACAACATTACATAAAGAGAGACCTAAGACAACATAGCAAGGCAGCAACACAACATGGCAGCAACACAGCATGGCAGCAGCATAACATGGTAGCAACACAAAACAGGGTACAATCATTATTGGGCACAGACAACAGCACAAAGGTTAAGAAGGTAGAGACAACAATATATCACGCGAAMCAGCCACAACTGTCAGTAAGAGTGTCCATGATTGAGTCTTTGAATGAAGAGATGGAGATAAAACTGTCCAGTTTGAGTGTTTTGTTGCAGCTCGTTCCAGTCACTAGCTGCAGTAAACTGAAAAGACGAGCGACCCAGGGATGTGTGTGCTTTGGGGACCTTTAACAGAATGTTACTGGCAGAATGGGTGTTGTATGTGGAGGATGAGGGCTGCAGTAGATATCTCAGAACGGGTGTTGTATGTGGAGAATGAGGGCTGTAGTAGCTCCTCGTATCTCATCTAGTTAAATTGCTCAAGTTCTCTTGTCGGTAACCTGCATTCTATTACTCTTGTCTCCACCACCACACATGTTGGGCTCTCTCTCTCTCTCTCTCTCTGTCTTCAAAACACCACATATGCCTCTCTCTCTCGTCTCTGTTCCTCACACACCCATACCGTTTTATTGTGATTGTAACATTGTGTTATTTTTACAATGTTTTACCTCTCTTCGGTTGGATTCACATCCACTCAGCATGGAAGAAATGGCTTACACTCTCTTAGAGCTGGCTGATCCGTCGTTGGCATTTGTCCTACTGGGTGCACACAGTGCTCGACCACTCTCTCTTCTGTCTCAAACAGAACCGACCAATCCGAATTCTCCACCAGCGCGAGGGAGTTTCTCACTTGGCAGCAGAAGAAAAAGTACCTAAAGGCAACACGTGTGGCTGTAGCAACATATGCTCATCTAATCGCTCCCTCCTTCATTCAGTCACCCGACTCAATCTCTGGTGCCTCTTTTAAGCAACAGAATTCAATGACCTCTGTATTTGTGAATTCCGCATTTCGGTGTTGCATAAAAACATATTATTATGCACTAACAAGAAATAATAGAATTGTATCCCGTGCACTAAACTACAGTAACAAATTGAGTGTGTTTGCACATGTAACCTAGTGCATCATGCAACATCTCTCTATAGCTTATCTTAACTCATCCTTCTATGTATTTGTTATGTCTCTAACCATGCTGCATTTCGGAAAGTATTCTCAGGACCCTTTTATTTCCTGCAATCTACAAACACACCGCTCACCATATAAGCAACAAAGCAAAAACAGGTGTTTAGATCTTTTTCTTGCACATAATTGCTCTCTCTCTCTCTCTGCTGTCTCACAACACAATATGCTCTCTCTCTCTCTCTCTGTCTCAGCACACACACTGTCTCACGCATAAGCGTCTATTGCAGTGTCAGCGTGACAGACGTCGTTGTGCTGCTTGCACTAGAGTTACAATAAGATACGCTTACCTTTCAGAGGAGAAGATTTCAGTAATGAAAGATAGAGCCTTGAGGCTGAATATACACGTCTGGGTCCCAGATGGGAACCCTATTACCTAGTGTCTATCTATAGGGCTCTGGCCACACGTAGTGCGTATGGGGCCATTTGGGCCTCAGTCACGTGGTTACAACTGCATGGGAAGTGGGCTTGGTTTCAGCTCAGAATGAAACGGTCAATATTATTGAATGAATGAGAGAAAAAATATCACACTCGTGCAATCAAGGACTGAGAAACAGTTAGACACAACCGTTGCAGTGTATTTATTGCTAATGCGAAAGAGAAAAAAAAAATAAAGGAGGCAATTTTTAGATTAATGTCTTGATTACCGCCTTTTACCCTTTGGCAATCAAAGACCATTTGTATCAACGACCGTGAAAAGTACAGGACCCGGCCTTGTATAAATGTGTATTTGTATAAATAAATAGCTGCTTTTATGAACTGTTAAGATGAGCTCCAGAATCTTTAAGCAGAACACACATTTTGTAAAATACACAGTTGTATTGTACGAATCGATTCATAATATAATCGTACCAAATTCAAAATCTAATAGATATACCACTTAAATGTCCAAAACACTTGGGATGACTTCCTCCTAAATATAGAGTTGCACCCCCGTTTTTTGGTCCCTCAGACCAGCCTCCATTTGTCAGGGCATGTCCACTCGCCAGGTGTCGTTAATGCATTCCACAGGGGATGCTGGTCCATTTGACTCAATGCTTCCACCGTTTTGTGTCAAGATGGCTTGGATGTCTTCTTGGGTGGTGGGCCATTCTTGATACACAGCGGGAAACTGTTGAGCATGGAAAAAACCCAAGCAGCGGGTTGCAGTTTTGACAACCTCACCTGGTGCGCCTTCGCACCTACTAACATACCTTGTTCAAAAGGCAAATAACCAACCTTTGTCTTTCCCGTTCAACCCTGATGGGAGACATAGCACAATCAATTTCTCAGTTGTCTCAAAATGCTTAAAAATCCTTCTTTTACCTGTCTGCTCCCCCTTCATACCCTACCTGATTGAAGTGGAATTAACAGGTTGACATCAATAAGGGATCCATATCTTTAATAACCTGGATACACTGGAAAGAGTTCCTGCATATTTTTGTACACTCTGTGTATATATACAGTACATATATATGTTTGGCAGGAAGCACATATCACCGAAATCGGATGACAGTAGTCACACCTGGATGAACGTAAGTACAAAAACCTGGAGAGTAGTAGACCCTGATGGACGTAGTAACACTTAGGATGACGTAGTACACACCTGGATGACGTAGTATCAGCACATGATGACCTAGTACAGTACACACCTGGATGACGTAGTACACCTGGATGACGTAGTAGACAACCTGCCATGACGTAGTACAACACCTGGATGACGTAGTAACACACCTCGGATGAGTAGTAACAACCTGGATGACGTAGTAACACCTGGGATGACGTAGTACACAACACCTGGAATGACGTAGTACCACCTGCATGACGTAGTACACCACCTGGATGACGTAGTAGACACCTGCATGACGTAGTACACACCTGTGATGACGTAGTCACAACACCTGGATGACGTAGTCAACACCTGGATGACGTAGTAAACACCACCTGGATGACGTAGTACACCGCTGGTGACGTAGTACACACCTGGATGACGTAGTACACACCTGGATGACGTATACAGCCACCCTTGTGGTGACGTAGTCACACCCTTGAATGACGTATAAGCAACACCTGAATGACGTAGTACACAAACACTGGATGAACGTAGTACAACACGCTGGATGACGTAGTACACACCTGGGATGACGTAGTACACACCTGAATGAACGTAGTACATCTGAACAGTCCAGGGCAACAACTGAACAGTCCGGGCAACAACTGAACAGTCCAGGGAACAGACTGCACGTCCCCAGCGGAACAAACTGAAGTCCAGGGGCACACTGAACAGTCAGGAACAATGTAAGGTCCAGGGCAACCAACTGGAACAGTCCAGGGCAACAACTGACAGTCCAGGGCAAACAACTGAACAGTCCAGGGCAACAACTGAACAGTCAGGGCAACACCCTGAACAGTCCAGGGCAACAACTGAGCAGTCCAGGGCAACAACTGAACAGTCCAGGGCAAACTGACAGTCCAGGGCAGCAACTGAACCGTCAGGGGAAACAACTGCAGCAGTCCAGGGCAACAATGAACAGTCAGGGCAACAACTGAACAGTCCAGGGCAACCCACTGCAACCAGTCCAGGGGCAACCACTGAACAGTCAGGGCAACAACTGAACAGTCCAGGGCACCTGCACCATCAAGGGCAACAACTGATGAACAGTCAGGGCTATCAAACAGCTTCAAAACTGAAGAGGAGAGGAGAGGAGAGGAGACAAGGAGAGGAGAGGAGAGGAGAGAGAGGAGAGGAGAGGAGAGGAGCAGGAGAGGAGAGGAGAGGAGAGGCGAGGAGAGGAGAGGAGAGGAGAGGAGGAAGAGAGGAGAGGAGGTGAAGAAGAAGAGGCATTGAGTCAGCTAAGGTATCCGTTTATCATGAAAGTGGTTCGTGACAACCACATTTTGATTTTGGAATTCAGAAAACTAAACTTCACGTGAGAGTATATAGCCTCGTTATCCCTGTATATAGCCTCGTTATCCCTGTATATGCCCTCGTTTATCCCCTGTAATATCAGCCCTCGTTATCCCTGTATATACTTCGTTATCCCCTGTATAATAGCCCGTTATCCCTGTATAGTAGCCTTCGTTATCCCTGTATATATCCCTCGTTATCCCTGTATATATCCACGTTATCTCCTGTAATATAGCCTCGTTATCCTGTATAATAGCTCGTTATCCCTGTTATACCTCGTTATCCTGTATATCAGCCTCGTTATCCTGTATATAGCCTCGTTATCCCCTGTATATAGCCCTCGTTATCCTGTATATAGCCTCGTTATCCTGTTATAGCGCCACGTTAATCTCTGTATATAGCCTCGTTATTCCTGTATATAAGCCTCGTTATCCCTGTATATAGCCTCGTTATCCTGTATATAGCCCCTCGTTATCCCTGTATATAGCCCTCGTTTATTCCTGTATAAGCTCGATATTCCTGTATTAGGCCTCGTTATTCCTGTATATAGCCTCGTTATTCCTGTATATAGCTCGTTATTCTGTATATAGCCCGTTTATCCTGTAATAGCTCGTTATCCCTTTATAGCATCATTATCTGTAAATAGCCACGTTGTCTTGTATATAGCTCGTTATCTCTGTATATGCCCTCGTTATCCCTGTATATAGCCACGTTATCCCTGTATATAGCCACGTTTCCCTGTATAAAAGCCTTGTTATTCCTGTATATAGCCCACGTATCCCTGTATAAAGCCTTGTTTATCCCCTGTTTATGCCTCGTTATCCCTGTATATAGGCCTTTTATTCCTGTATATAGCATCATTACCCTGTATATAGCACGTTTCCCTGTATATAGCCTCGTTATTCTGTAATATAGGCCACGTTATCCTGTTATAGCCTCCGTTATACCTGTATAATAGCCTCGTTATCCCTTTATATAGCCACGTTATTCCTGTATATAGCTCGTTATCCCTGTATAATAGCCACGTTATCCATGTATATAGCATCATTATCCTGTATAATAGCCACTTATCCCTGTATATAGCTCGTTATCCCTGTATATAGCCACGTTATCCCTGTATATAGCCTCGTTATCCCTGTATATAGCCTCGTTATCCCTGTATTATCCTCGTTAATCCTGTATATAAAGCTCGTTTATCCCTGTATATATCTTCGTTATCCCTGTAATAGGCACTCGTTATACCTGATATAGCCTCCGTTATCCCTGTATAATAGCCTCGTTATCCCTTAATAATATCCTCATTATTCCCTGTGATATTAGCATCATTAATCCCTGTATATAGCCTCGTTAATCCCTGTAATAAAAGCCTCGTTATCCCTGTAATATAGCCTCGTATTCTTGTTATAGCCTCGTTATCCTGTATATAGCCTCGTTATCCTGTATCAGCCCTCGTTATCCTGTATTAGCCTCGTTTATCCCTGTATATATCCACGTTATCCCTGTATATAGCCACGTTATCCCTGTATATAGCCTCGTTTATCCCTATATATAATCCTCGTTAACCTGTATTTAGCCTCGTTCTCCCTGTATCCTAGCCTCGTTATCCCCTGTAATATAGCCTCGTTACCCTGTATAAGGCCTCGGTTATCCCTGTATATAGCCCTCCGTTATCCTGTCTATAGCCTCGTTATCCCTGTATATTAGGCCACGTTATCCTTTGTATATAGCCACGTTTCCGCTGTATATTAGCCTCGTTATCGCTGTATATAGCCTCGTTTCCTGTCATATAGCCTCGTTATCCTGTATATGCCACGTTATCCCTGTAATAGCCTCGTTATCCTGTATATAGCCTCGTTATCCTGTATATTATCCACGTTATCCCCTGTATATAGCCTCGTTATCCGCTGTAATGATAGCCTCGTTATTCCTGTATATAGCCATCGTTATCCTGTATATAGCCTCGTTTATCCTGTATATAGCCTCGTTATCCCTGTCATATGCCTCGTTATTCCTGTATATAGCCTCGTTATCCCTGTATAAAGCCACGTTATCCTGTATAATAGCCTGTTATTGTTATGTAATGTTATTGTGTTTTATTTTTTAACTTTCGTTTACTTAGTAAATATTTTTTAATCAAGGATCGGGACCCATTTTCTTAAATTTCTTTTGCCTAAAATGACAACCAAATCTAACTCTATTTCTTGAACTCCATTGTCGGTTAAGGGCTTTGTAAGTGTGTGACAGAATACAAATTTGATCTGAAGATAGAGAGAGGGCTGCAGACATTTACCGCTGCAAGACGGTGGGAGAAAGTTCTGTCTGTTCTGTCTGTCTGTCCCTGTCTGTCTGTCTGTCTTGTCCTGTCTGTCTTGTCCTTCTGTCTGGTCTTTGTCTGTCTGTCTGTCTGTCTGTCTGACCCTTCTGTCTGTCTGTCTGTCCCCTGTCTGTCTGTCTGTCTGTCTGTCTGTCTGTCTTTTATTTACAATGACGGCCTACCAAAAGGCAAAAGTTCCCTTTTTCATTTTTTTATTTCACCTTTATTTAACCAGGTAGGGTGTGTGAGAACAATTATCTCATTTACAAGCTGCGCTGGCCAAGATAAGAAGCAGTGCAACCAAAACAGCATGGGATGAGGTAGGTGTTGGTTGGATGGGCTAATTCCAGAATGGGCTGTGTACAGCTGCACCCGCAGACCGGTAGCTGCTCTGACAGCTGACGCTTAAAGTTAGTGAGGAGATATATGTCTCCAACTTCAGTGATTTCTGCAATTAGTTCCAGTCATTCGCAGCAGAAGAACTGGAAGGAGAGGCGACAAAGTTGTGTTGGCTTTGGGGTTGACCAGTGAAATATTACCTGCTGGAGCGCCTGCTACGGGTGGGTGTTGCTAAGTGTTGACCAGTGAGCTGAGAATTTATACCTGTGTTCTCTGTTTTGTACGTTGCCAGTTTCGTCTTGTTTGTCAAGTCACACCACATTTTGTTATCAGCTGCCTGCTTTTTTTTCCAGTCCTCTCTATTTTCCTCGTCTCCCTGGTTTTGAACCTTCTACGCCTGACCATGAGCCTGCCTACCGTCCGGAACCATTGCCCACCTCTGTTTTTGACCCCTGCCTACCCTGACCCTGAGCCTGCCTACCGTCCGGAACCATGCCACCTCTGGTTTACTGACCCCTTGCCTACCTGACCTAGCTGCCTAACGTCCGAACCATTGCCCACCTCTGGTTTTATTGACCCCTGCTACCCTGACCCTGAGCCTGCATACCGTCTGGCCACCCCTTTGCCCCACCTCTGGTTTTATTGACCCTGTACCCTGACCCTGAGCCTGCCTACCGTCGCGGAACCATTGCGCCACAATCTGGTTTATTGACACCATGCCTACCCTGACCCTGAGCCTGCCCTAGTCGGAAACCCATTGCCCCACCTCATGGTTTATTGACCCCTGCTACCCTTAACCCTGAGCCTGCCTACCACCGCGATACTTTTGCCCCACCTCTGGTTTATTGACCCTGCCTACCCTGACCCTGAGACCTGCCTACCGCGTCCGAACCCATTGCCCCACTCTGGTTTATTGACCCCTGTACCTGACCCTGGAGCCTGCCTACCGTCCGGAACGATTGCGCCACCTCTGGTTTATTGACCCCTGCCTACCTTAAACCCTGAGCCCCTGCGCTACCACCCGATTACTTTTGCCCGCAACCTCTGGTTTTATGACCCGTCCTACCTTACCTGAGCCTGCCTACAACCGATACTTTTTGCCCCCTCTGGTTTACTGACCGCCCCTGCCTGCTTGATCTGTCTATTGCCTGTCCCTGTTGGAATAATTAAACCATTGTCAATTCGACCTTGATTCTGATAACAACATAACAAAACATGGTAGCAACACAACAATACAACAACATGGTTAGCAACACAACATGGTAGCAACACTCATAAAAACAACATGGTAGCAACACAACATAAACAAAACATGGTAGCACAACAACATGGTAGCAACAGCATCATAAAAAACAACATGGTAGCAACAACATGGTAAGCAAAACACATCATAAAAACAACATGGCGTAGCAACACAACATGGTACAGAACAATCAAAGCAACATGGAGCACACCAACATGGTAAGCAACACAAAACAGGTACAATCATTATTGGGCACAGACAACAGCACAAAGGAAGAAGGTAGAGACAACATACTCACCGAAAAGCACAACTGTCAGTAAGAGTGTCCAATGATTGAGTCTTTGAATGAAGAGATGGAGATAAAACTGTCCAGTTTGAGTGTTTTGTTGCAGCTCGTTCCAGTCACTAGCTGCAGTAACTGAAGACGAGAGCGACCCAGGGATGTGTGTGCTTTGGGGACCTTTAACAGAATGTTACTGCAGAATGGGTGGAGGATGAGGGCTGCAGTAGATATCTCAGAACGGTTATGTGGAGATGAGGTGTAGTAGATACTCAGATAGGGGGGAGAGGCCAAGAGGTTTTATAAATAAGCATCAACCGTGTGTCTTGCGACGGGTATACAGAGATGACCAGTTTACAGAGGAGTATAGAGTGCTAGTGATGTGTCTATAAGGAGCATTGTGGCACAATCTGATTGTCCGAATGTTAAACGAACATCTAGCCGCTCGAAGAACAC
>NW_019944166.1:104424-107912 GCF_002910315.2 Salvelinus sp. IW2-2015
ATATCTCAGATAGGGGGGATTGAGGCCTAAGAGGTTTTAATAAATAAGCATCAACCCCTTACCTGCCGATCTATAAATTATGTCTCTGTAATCTAGCATGGGTAGGATGGTCATCTGAATCAGGGTTAGTTTGGCAGCTGGGGTGAAAGAGGAGCGATTACGATAGAGGAAACCAAGTCTAGATGTAACTTTAGCCTGCAGCTTTGATATGTGCTGAGAGAAGGACAGTGTACCATCTAGCCATACTCCCAAGTACTTGTATGAGGTGACTACCTCAAGCTCTAAACCCTCAGAGGTACTAATCACACCTGTGGGGAGAGGGGCATTCTTCTTACCAAACCACATGACCTTTGTTTTGGGGGTGATCAAAACAAGGTTAAGGGTAGAGAAAGCTTGTTGGACAATAAGAAKGCTTTGTTGAAGAGCAATTAACACAAAATCCAGGGAGGGGCCAGCTGAGTATAAGACTGTATCATCTGCATATAAATGGATGAGAGAGCTTCCTACTCTCTGAGCTATGTTGTTGATGTACAACTTTGAGAAGAGCGTGAGGCCTAGGATTGAGCCTTGGGGTACTCCCTTGGTGACAGGCAGTGGCTGAAACAGCAGATTTTCTGACTTTATACACTGCACTCTTTGTGAGGGGTAGTTAGCAAACCAGGCCAAAGACTCCTCAGAGACACCAARACTCCTTAGCCGGCCCACAACAATGGAAGGGTCTACTGTATCAAAAGCTTTGGCCAAGTCAATAAAAATAGCAGCACAACATTGCTTAGAATCAAGGGCAATGGTGACATCATTTAGGACCTTTAAGGTTGCAGTGACACATCCATAACCTGAGTGGAAACCAGATTGCCCGAGAGAATACTATAGACATCAAGAAAGCCAGTCAGTTGATTATTGACACGTTTTTCCAACACTTTTGATAAACAGGGCAAAACTAGAAATAGGCCTATAATCTGTCCCTTTAAATAAAGGAGGAACCGTGGCTGCCTTCCAAGCAATGGGAAGAGAGAGAGGAGAGAGGTTAAAAAGGTCAGAGAGATCGGCTTAGCGATGATAGGGGCAGATAGGCTTGGTGATGATAGGGGCAGCAACCTTAAAGAAGAAAGGGTCTAAACCATCTGACCCAGATGTTTTTGGGGGTCAAGTTTAAGGAGCTCCTTTAGCACCTCGGACTCAGTGACTGCCTGCAGGGAGAAACTTATTAGTGGAGCAGGGGAAAAAGAGGGAGAAGCATCTAGGATAGTTGCATTAGAAGGGGTGGGAGATGAGGGGAAATGATTGGACGGGCAGGAGAAATGGCCTGAGTCAAATAGGAATCCTGACTTAATGAGTGGTGATTAAAGAGCTCAGCCATGTGCTTCTTGTCAGTAACAACCACATCATCAACATTAAGGGACATGGGCAGCTGTGAGGAGGAGGGTTTATTCTTCAGGTATTTAACCGTTTTCCAGAACCTCTTGGTGTGACACCCACAGAGAGAGAACTACTCCTTGAATTAACTAGCTTTGGCCTTCCGGATATCCTGAGTGCACTTATTTCTCATTTGCCTGAACGAGAGCCAGTCAGCCTGAGTATGTGTGTGCCGAGCCTTTCGCCAAATTCAATTKTTGCGGTGGAGTAACTCTCCAAGATCACGGTCAAACCAGGGGCTGAACCTGTTTTTATTCTAATTTTCTTTATGGGGGCGTGTTTGTTAACAATACCACTGAAAATATCAAAAAAGAAGGTCCAAGCGTCTTCGACAGAGGAGATGAAAGCTGATTCTATACCATTTTACAGAGGCCAGTTCACTAAGGAAGGCTTACTCATGAAAGTTTTTTTAGCAAGTGTTTGACAAATCAGGACAGGTTGTTTCACTTAGTAGCCATTATGAACACAGGCTGTAAAACAGGTCATTACAGAAAACACCAGACTGATACCTATCAGGATTATTTTTGAGGTTAACTGAGAAGAGTAGCCTTTTCTGGTTGTTTGGAGTCATACCTTGTGGGATTGGTAATAATCTGAGAAAGATTTAGGGAGTTCCATTGCTTTAGGACTTGGTCAGGTGGTTTAAGCATGTCCCAGTTTATGTCACCTAGCAGGACAAATTCAGACTTAGTGTAAGGGGCCAGGAGAGAGCTTAGGGCAGGTAGGGTACCGGCCGGTGCTGAAGGAGGACGATAGCGCCCAGCAACAGTCAACAGAGAGCTATTTGAAAGTTTACTGCTTAAAACCAGCAAATCAAATTGTTTGGGGACAGACTTGGAGACAACCGAGTACTGAAMGTGATCCTTGGTAAAGATTGCCACTCCACCACCTTTGGAAGATCCGTTTTGCCGAAAAAGGTTATAACCAGAAAGGTTAACATTAGTATTCAAAACACTCTTCCTTAACAGTAATGACCAACATCTGGATTGGAGCTGTGAACCCAGAGAGTCAGAATCCCGAGTGTGGAAACAAACAGTCTGTCTCACGGTTGGGTAAACAAGAAAGTTCATAGTCAACAAAGTATGCAGGAGTCATGAGGCAAATAGCAAAATGCACAAGAAAAAGTGTGGTGGAGGTACTTGTACCAGACAAGGGGAGACAGAGCAGGGCAGACGGTGAACAGATCACCAGGTGGAATCCAAGCAGCAGTGCAGCAGGCAACGGGAGGAGGTGTCACAACCACTTGGAAGAAGCTTTTATTTCTGGAGTCAGATTTCTTGTAGAAAATGCCAGTGAAAGGTCTTTGAACAGCAGGAAGGTGCTTCAGAGGATGCTTCAAAGACTCCTGCCACTTGTTGGGGCCAAAGGCCTTTTACTTCACACCTTAGTGCTGATTGAATTTGTATCTGGCTCAGTTCCAGGTGTCCTCAGGTCTCTGCTGTTTGTTTGCTAGAGCACCCTGCGTGTCYCTTGGAAAAATAAAACCTTGGAAGCAGTAATCTCGCCGGTTAATTTTGGTCAGAATTAGGTTGTAGGTTTGGAGTTTTGATCAGGATCGAAGGCCATGCTGTGGAGGGTAGCATCCTGCATGTGTACCTGCCGAAAAATACCAGTTCATCTAACTCCAAATCTATCCTTTTGTAAAAAAAACATGTTGAAAAATGTGAGAGCTCACATTAAGCTGTGTCTCTCTCTCTAAAGAGAGAGATGTTCCTCAACTGATACCATTAGTAGCTCCGTGTCTCTACTTTTACATTTCACATGTTGCTACATAAGAATCAAGGTGGTCGGTCACATATAGACTGGTGTGTGCCTTTCAAAATCATGTCCAATCAATTGAATTTACCACAGGTAGACTCCAATCAAGTTGTAGAAACATCTCAAGGATGATCAATGGAAACAGGATGCACCTGAGCTCAATTTTGAGTCTCATGGCAAAGGGTCTGAATACTGTAAATAAGGTATTTCTGTTTTTTGTTTTTTATAAATGTGCCAACATTTTCTAAACACCTGCTTTCACATTGTCATTATGGAGTATTGTGATGTCATTATGGGGTATTGTGATGTCATTA
>NW_019944166.1:109182-124141 GCF_002910315.2 Salvelinus sp. IW2-2015
GGGGAAGCTTGTCTTTCTGTTCCTCAATGATACCATTTAGTAGCTCCGTGTCTCTACTTTTACATTTCACATGTTGCTACATAAGAATCAAGGTGGTCGGTCACATATAGACTGGTGTGTGCCTTTCCAAATCATGTCCAATCAATTGAATTTACCACAGGTAGACTCCAATCAAGTTGTAGAAACATCTCAAGGATATCAATGGAAACAGGATGCACCTGAGCTCAATTTTGAGTCTCATGGCAAAGGGTCTGAATACTGTAAATAAGGTATTTCTGTTTTTGTTTTTATAAATGTGCCAACATTTTCTAAACACCTGCTTTCACATTGTCATTATGGAGTATTGTGATGTCATTATGGGGTATTGTGATGTCATTATGGGGTATTGTGATGTCATTATGGGGTATTGTGTGTAGATTGAGAGGGAAAAACATTTATTTAATCCATTTTAGAATAAGGCTGTACAAAATGTGTAAAAAAAGGCATCTGAAAACTTTCCTATTGAACTGTATAGAACTAGACAGAATAGATTAGACAGTATTGGGTTATATATAGAACTAGACCGAGCAGGTTAGACGGTGGTATATCATACACTACAGTTGAGGAACAATGGGAAACCAATTCTGCTTTGAAAGTTGATAAACTTGTAACCACACCTTTGACAAAATGGCCCTTGAATGTTTTGGTACACCTACTGGAGAGCTATTATTTGTCTACACCCATTCAGCATTGTTCACCGTCTTAAGCCTTAGCCCCACCCATCTCTTTAAGGATTCACATGTGAGGCTAAACAGAGTGAGTAGTGTAGTAAACAACTGAAGATTTCAAGACTAAAAGTGGTGAAAATAGTAGCAAAAGTAGTAGTAAAAATACACTATCTAGTCCTTGGCCTATATCCTAATCTGACTTTGGTGCAGGTCATGCTGTTCTTCACATTGTAGTCTCTGGTAAACACACACTATATTAAATCAAATCTAAGTGTATTTGTCACAGGCACAGGATACAGAAGGTGTAAACGGTTAGTGAAATGGTTACTTGTATAGTGGAGTGAAGATGAGATCCGGAGACAGGTGTTTTATACAACAACCTTCTATGTTCTCTTTTTGACTCCCTCCACATTCGTCTCTCTGCTTCTACCGGGCATTCCACTGATTTCAAAACTCGGTCAACTTCTTCTATGACAACAACACTGTTGATTGCTGTTTCTTCCCCGTCACTATCATCAGAAGATTACAATCTCTGGTTCAATTAAAATATTTTTACCTAAAATCAGGGATTTCCTCTATCGTCTGATTCATTTTCAGAGTCAGAGAGAGTCAGCATGTCACGATCGTCCCCAGAAAGTAGTCGATCACAACGTTTGATCTTTGTCGAAAGAGCTATTAACTTCAGGGCAGCAGTTTGAGAGCAGTAGCAACACTTTTTAAGCTCTTTCGAACTGCGGTATAATGATCATCTACACATACTGAACAGCTCATGTTATAGACAGAAGCATGCTACACGGCTGACCAATCCGAACTCATCTCTCGGGATGTCCAAACCATCCATTATCTCAGCCAATCATGGCTAGCGGGAAGGTTCATGTATTTTTTCCGTGCCAAGGCATCAGCTACTCTTCCTGGGGTTTATTATGGACCCCATTAGTTCCTGCAAGGCAGCAGCGTACTCTTCCTGGGGTTTATTATGGACTCCCATTAGTTCCTGCCAAGGCAGCAGCACTCTTCCTGGGGTTTATTATGGATCCCCATTAGTTCCTGCCAAGGCAGCAGCTACTCTTCCAGGGGTTTATTATGAACCCCCATTAGTTCTGCCAAGGCAGCAGCTACTCTTACTGGGGTTTATTATGGATCCCCATTAGTTCCTGCAAGGCAGCAGCTACTCTTCCTGGGGTTTATTATGGATCCCCATTAGTTACTGCCAAGGCAGCAGCTACTCTTCCTGGGGTTATTATGGATCCCCATTAGTTCCTGCCAAGGCAGCAGCTCTCTTCCTGGGGTTTATTATGAACCCCCATTAGTTCCTGCCAGGCAGCAGCTACTCTCCTGGGTTTATTATGAACCCCATTAGTCCTGCCAAGCAGCAGCTACTCTTCCTGGGTTTATTATGGATCCCCATTAGTTCCTGCCAAGGCAGCAGCTACTCTTCCTGGGGTTCAGCAAAATTAAAGGCAGTTACACAATTTTAAAAACAATATTTTTAGTATGTTTTCTTTAATCTAATTTTACTGCTTGCATGAGTTACTTGATGTGGAATAGAGTTCCATGTAGTCATGGCTCTATGTAGTACTGTGCACCTCCCATAGTCTGTGTTCTGGACTTGGGGCTTGTGAAGAGACCTTTGGTTGGATGTCTTGTGGGGTATGCATGGGTGTCCGAGCTGTGTGCCAGTAGTTCAACAGACAGCTCGTTCATTCAACATGTCAATACCTCTCATAAATACAAGTAGTGATGAAGTCAATCTCTCCTCCACTTTAGAGCCAGGAAGAGATTGACATGCATATAATTAATATTAGCTCTCTGTGTACATCTAAGGGCCAGCCATGCTGCCCTGTTCTGAGCCAATTGCAATTCCCTAAGTCTCTCTTTGTGGCACCTGACCACACGACTGAACAGTATTCCAGGTGCGACAAAACTAGGGCCTGTAGAACCTGCCTTTTGATAGTGTTGTTAAGAATGCAGAGCAGTGCTTTATTATAGACAGATTTCTCCCCATCAATTTGACCATGACAGTTTACAATCCAGGGATACTCCAAGCACAGTTGAGTCTCCACATCTTGCTCATTTCCACATTATTCATTACAATATTTAGTGGAGGTTAAAACTGCTTTGGGATAGGGGGCAGGAATTTTCACTTTTGGATGAATAGCGTGCCAGAGTAAACTGCCTCCTGCTCAGTCCCAGATGCTAATATATGCATATTATTAATATAAGAGGCCCGTGTTTCCTTTCCTTAATGCAATTTGAGCCAATCAGTTTGTTTTTGTGACAAGGTAGAGGTGTGTATATACAGAAGATAGCCCTATTTTGTAAAAGACCAAGTCTATATTTATGGCAAGAACAGCTCAAATAAGCAAAGAGAAAACGACAGTCCATCATTGCTAAAAGACGAAAGGTCATTCAATCCGGGGAAATGTTCAAGAACTGTGAAAGTATTCTTCAAGGTGCAGTCGCAAAAACCATCAAGTGCTATGATGAAACTGGCTCTCATGAGGACCCCGGCCACAGAAAGGAAGACCCAGAGTTACCTCTGGCGGCAAGAGATAAGTTTCATTAGAGTTACCAGCCTGCAAAATCGGCAGTTAAATGTACCTCAGATTGCAGCCCAATAAATGATTTCACAGAGTCAAGTAACAGACACATCTCAACTGTTCAGAGGAGACTGCGTGAATCAGGCCACTACTAGGTTAGACCAATAAGAAGAAGAGACTGCTTGGGCCAAAAACACGAGCCATGGATATTAGACGGTGGAAATCTGTCCAATTTGAGATTTTGGTTCCAACTGTCGTGATTTTGTGAGATGCAGAGTATGTGAATGGATGATCTCTGCATGTGTGTTCCCACTGTGAAACATGTGGAGGAGGTGTGTGGGGTGCTTTGCGGTGACACTGTCTGTGATTGATTTATAATTCAAGGCACACTTAACCAGCATGGCTACCACAACATTACTGCAGCGATAGCCCATCCCATCTGGTTTGGGCTTAGTGGGACTAATCATTTTGTTTTTTCAACAGGACACTGACCCAAAAAACACACCCCAGGCTGGTGTAAGGGCTATTTGACCAAAAATGAAGAGGGATGGAGTACTGAATCAGATGACCTGGCCTCCACAGTCACCCAACCTCAACCCAATTGAGATGGTTTGGGATGAGTTGGACCGCAAAGTGAAGGAAAAGCAGCCACATGTCTCAGTATATGTGGAACTCCTAAGACTTTGGAAAAGCATATGTAGAGTGACTATCTCATGAAGCTGGTTAGAGAGAATCGCAAGATGTGGCAGTGCTGTCATCAAAGCAAAGGGTTGGCAACTTTGAGAATCTAAAATTCAAAACAGATTTTTTGATTTAAGACTATTTTTGGTTACTACAAATTCCATGTGTTATTTCATAGGGTGATTATGGGGTATTGTGATGTCATTATGGGGTATTGTGTGTAGATTGAAGAGGAAAAACATTTATTTAATCCATTTTAGAATAAGGCTGTACAAAATGTGTAAAAAAAGGCATCTGAAAACTTTCCTATTGAACTGTATAGAACTAGACAGAATAGATTAGACAGTATTGGGTTTATATATAGAACTAGACCGAGCAGGTTAGACGGTGGTYTATCATACACTACAGTTGAGGAACAATGGGAAACCAATTCTGCTTTGAAAGTTGATAAACTTGTAACCACACCTTTGACAAAATGGCCCTTGAATGTTTTGGTACACCTACTGGAGAGCTATTKTTTGTCTACACCCATTCAGCATTGTTCACCGTCTTAAGCCTTAGCCCCACCCATCTCTTTAAGGATTCACATGTGAGGCTAAACAGAGTGAGTAGTGTAGTAAACAACTGAAGATTTCAAGACTAAAAGTGGTGAAAATAGTAGCAAAAAGTAGTAGTAAAAATACACTATCTAGTCCTTGGCCTATATCCTAATCTGACTTTGGTGCAGGTCATGCTGTTCTTCACATTGTAGTCTCTGGTAAACACACACTATATTAAATCAAATCTAAGTGTATTTGTCACAGGCACAGGATACAGAAGGTGTAAACGGTTCAGTGAAATGGTTACTTGTATAGTGGAGTGAAGATGAGATCCGGAGACAGGTGTTTTATACAACAACCTTCTATGTTCTCTTTTTGACTCCCTCCACATTCGTCTCTCTGCTTCTACCGGGCATTCCACTGATTTCAAAACTCGGTCAACTTCTTCTATGACAACAACACTGTTGATTGCTGTTTCTTCCCCGTCACTATCATCAGAAGATTACAATCTCTGGTTCAATTAAAATATTTTTACCTAAAATCAGGGATTTCCTCTATCGTCTGATTCATTTTCAGAGTCAGAGAGAGTCAGCATGTCACGATCGTCCTCCAGAAAGTAGTCGATCACAACGTTTGATCTTTGTCGAAAGAGCTATTAACTTCAGGGCAGCAGTGTTGAGAGCAGTAGCAACACTTTTTAAGCTCTTTCGAACTGCGGTATAATGATCATCTACACATACTGAACAGCTCATGTTATAGACAGAAGCATGCTACACGGCTGACCAATCCGAACTCATCTCTCGGGATGTCCAAACCATCCATTATCTCAGCCAATCATGGCTAGCGGGAAGGTTCATGTATTTTTCCGTGCCAAGGCAMCAGCTACTCTTCCTGGGGTTTATTATGGACCCCCATTAGTTCCTGCCAAGGCAGCAGCTACTCTTCCTGGGGTTTATTATGGATCCCCATTAGTTCCTGCCAAGGCAGCAGCTACTCTTCCAAGGGGTTTATTATGAACCCCCATTAGTTCCTGCCAAGGCAGCAGCTACTCTTCTGGGGTTTATTATGGATCCCCATTAGTTCCTGCCAAGGCAGCAGCTACTCTTCCTGGTTTATTATGGATCCCCATTAGTTCTGCCAAGGCAGCAGCTACTCTTCCTGGGTTATTATGGATCCCATTAGTTCCTGCCAAGGCAGCAGCTACTCTTCCTGGGGTTTATTATGAACCCCCATTAGTTCCTGCCAAGGCAGCAGCTACTCTTCCTGGGGTGTATTATGAACCCCCATTAGTTCCTGCCAAGGCAGCAGCTACTCTTCCTGGGGTTTATTATGGATCCCCATTAGTTCCTGCCAAGGCAGCAGCTACTCTTCCTGGGGTTCAGCAAAATTAAAGGCAGTTACACAATTTTAAAAACAATATTTTTGTATCTGTTTTCTTTAATCTAATTTTACTGCTTGCATGAGTTACTTGATGTGGAATAGAGTTCCATGTAGTCATGGCTCTATGTAGTACTGTGCACCTCCCATAGTCTGTTCTGGACTTGGGGCTTGTGAAGAGACCTTTGGTTGGATGTCTTGTGGGGTATGCATGGGTGTCCGAGCTGTGTGCCAGTAGTTCAAACAGACAGCTCGGTTCATTCAACATGTCAATACCTCTCATAAATACAAGTAGTGATGAAGTCAATCTCTCCTCCACTTTGAGCCAGGAGAGATTGACATGCATATTATTAATATTAGCTCTCTGTGTACATCTAAGGGCCAGCCATGCTGCCCTGTTCTGAGCCAATTGCAATTTCCCTAAGTCTCTCTTTGTGGCACCTGACCACACGACTGAACAGTAGTCCAGGTGCGACAAAACTAGGGCCTGTAGAACCTGCCTTGTTGATAGTGTTGTTAAGAATGCAGAGCAGTGCTTTATTATAGACAGATTTCTCCCCATCAATTTGACCATGACAGTTTACAATCCAGGGATACTCCAAGCAGTTGAGTCTCCACATCTTGCTCAATTTCCACATTATTCATTACAATATTTAGTGGAGGTTAAAACTGCTTTGGGATAGGGGGCAGGATTTTCACTTTTGGATGAATAGCGTGCCCAGAGTAAACTGCCTCCTGCTCAGTCCCAGATGCTAATATATGCATATTATTATATAAGAGGCCCGTGTTTCTTTCCTTAATGCATTTGAGCCAATCAGTTGTTTTGTGACAAGGTAGGGGTGGTGATATACAGAAGATAGCCCTATTTGGTAAAAGACCAAGTCTATATTATGGCAAGAACAGCTCAAATAAGCAAAGAGAAACGACAGTCCATCATTGCTAAAAGACATGAAGGTCATTCAATCCGGGAAATTTCAAGAACTGTGAAAGTTTCTTCAAGTGCAGTCGCAAAAACCATCAAGTGCTATGATGAAACTGGCTCTCATGAGGACCGCCACAGGAAAGGAAGACCCAGAGTTACCTCTGCTGCAGAGGATAAGTTCATTAGAGTTACCAGCCTCAGAAATCGGCAGTTAAATGTACCTCAGATTGCAGCCCAAATAAATGATTCACAGAGTTCAAGTAACAGACACATCTCAACTGTTCAGAGGAGACTGCGTGAATCACCGCTCTCTGAGCTAGTTTAACACTCAGTCATCCTCTCGTCTGTAGGTTATATACTCAGTCCATCACCTCTCTCTGAGCGTAGTTTACACTCAGTCCATACCTCTCTCTGAGCTAGTTATGTACTCAGTCCAGTACTCTTCCGAGCATAGTTAACTCAGTCCAGGTCTCACCTCTCTCTGAGTCTAGGTTTAACACTCATCCATCACCTCTCTCTGAGCTTATTTTACTTACTAGTCCACACCTCTCTTCTGAGCTATTTTATACTCCAGTCCCATCAACCTCTCTCTGACTAGTTACTTAGTCCATCACGTCTGCTGACGGATCTCACTCCATCTCTCTTGAAGCTAGTTTATACGTCCAGTGCCATTCACCGTTCTCGTCTGAGCTAGTTTAACTCATCTCAATCACCTGCGCTCTGTAGCTAGCCACCCCTTTCTACGTTACTCAGTCCATCACCTCTCTCTGGAGCTAATGTTTATACTCAGTCCATCACCTCTTGGTTCTGATGCTAGTTTATACGTCAGTCATCACCTCTCTCTAGCTAGTTTATACTCAGTGCCATCCATCACTCTCGTCTGAGCTTAGTGTTTAATACTCAGTCCCCATCACTCTCTGCTATGCTTAGTTTATCACTGCAGTCCATCACCTCTCTCTGAGAGCTAGTTATACTCAGTTCCCGTACTCTCTCTGAGCTAGTTATATACTCAGTCCATCAACCTCTCGCGAGTCTAGGTTTTGATCTCAGTCATCACCTCTCTCTGAGCTTAGTTTACACTCAAGTCATCACTTCGTCTCTGAGGCCTAGTTATACCGTCCATCGATCTCTGGGTCAGTTTGAACCATTCAACGCTCTTCTCTGTGTAGTTGACATATCAATCTACTCGCAGTATACCAGCCATCACCCTTCTCTGAGCTATTTGTTACTCATCTCACCTTCTCGCTGAGCTCGTTGATCTCAGGCCATGACTCGTCCTGGCGTAGTTCGTAGTTCGATGCACTCGCCTGCTAGGTATACTCAGTCCATCGCCTCTCTCTGAGCTTAGTTTAATCAGCATTCAGCCTCTTCTCTAAGCTATTTTATACTCAGTCATCACCTCTCCTGATGGCTAGGTTCTACACCACCAAGTCGAGCCTCTCTCTGAGCTGAGTTTATACTCAGCTTCCATCACCTCTCCTCTGAGCTAGTTTATACTCCGTCCAATCGACTCTCTCGTGAGCTGTAGTTGATTAGACTCAGTTCCATCACCTCGTCTCTGAGCATTTTATACTCGTGCGACAGCTCTCGTCTGACTATATCAGTCCATCCTCTCTCGTAGCTTTTGAACTCATCCAATACAGCCTCTCGTGCTGGAGCGTAGTTTATTACGTCAGTCCGATTCACCGTCTGCGTCTGACGCTAGTTTTACTACTCGAGTCCATATCAACCCTCCTCTGAGCTTGGTACTACCTCATCGCTGCGCATTGCACCTCTCTCTGGAGCTATTTATACTGCAGTCGCATCACTCTCCTTCTGACTAGTTTAACTTACTCAGTCCCATCAACCTCTCTCGAGCAGTGTTATACCAGTCCATCACCTCTCTCTGAGCTAGTTTTTGTATCTCAGGTCCCATCACGCCTCGGTCTCTAGCTAGATGTACTCAGTCATCACGCTTCTCTGAGCTAGTGTTAAACTCAGTCCATCACTCTCTTCTAGCGGGCTAGGTTTATACTGCAGTCCCATGCTACCTCTTCTAGAGCCTATGTTTATACTCCAGCTGCACATCCCCTCTCTCTGAGCTAGTGTTATACTCCAGTCCTGCACACCTCTCTTGAAGCATTTACAGGACTCAGTCCACTCACGCTCTTGCTCCGTGACTAAGTTAGTCTATATCGATCACTCGCTGAGATAATATCCAGTCCATTCCCTCTCTGATACTAGTTATACCAGGGTCCATCACCTCTCTCTAGCTATTGTTAACGTCAGTCATCATCTCCTCTGGAGCTAGTTTATAAACTCAGTTCCATTCACTCTAACTCTGACGTAGTTTATTCCAGGTCCCATCGAACCGTCTCTCTGGAGCGTATTTATACCTCAGTCCCGATCACCGGTCTTCTCTGAGCTAGTTATACTCAGTCCAATCACCGTGTCTCTGACTAGTGGTTAAGCTCAGTGCCATCACCTCTCTCTAGACGCTAGTTTACATAGCGTCAGTCCGATCATCCTCTCTCTGAGGCTAGTATTATACTCAGGCCATATTGCCTCTTCCTTCTCTGAGCCTAGTACTACTCAGTCCCATCCACTCTGTCTTCTCCTGACTAGTTTATAACTGCAGTCCATCACTCTCGCTGACTGAGTTGAGCACTTGCAGTCTCATCGACGTCTCTCTGAGCTAGTTAATTACTCAGTCCCAGTCACCTCTCTCTAGGCTATGTTATACTGCAGTCCTCCCTCTCTCTGCACTACGTGTCGTCTCACTCTGAGCTAGTTTTCATATCCAGTCCGATGCACTCCTGCTCGTGAGCTGTGTTTAGCTCAGCCATCACTCTCCCTAGCTTACTCATCATGACGTCTCTAGCGTATTGATACTCAGTCCATCACCTCGTCTCTGAGCTAGTTACACTCAGTCCATCACCGCCTCTCTGAGTAGTTTGATGACTTCAGTCATCACCTCTCTCTGAGCTAGTTTAATATCAGTCCATCACCTCTCGCTAGCTAGTTAACTCGTGATCAACCCTCCTGGGCTATTATATCCATCACCGTTCTCGCTGAGCTAGTTTATACTCAGGTCCCTGACCTGCTCTTGAGGCTTAGTTTGAACTCAGTCCAATCACCTCTCTCTGAGTTAGTTTTATACCTAGTCTCACCTCTCCTCTGAGCTAGGTTATACTCAGTCCATCATCCTCTTCTTCTGAGTAGTTTATACTCAGGTCCCCATCACCTCTCTCTGACTGAGTTTATACAACTCTCCATCGACCTCTCTCTTGACTCTAAGTTTGATACTCGAGGTCCATCACTCTGTGCTCTGAGCTCGTTTTCACTCATGTCGCATCACCTCTTCATTCTGAGCTAGTTTACACTCAGTCCCGCTTTTTACCCCATCACCTCTCTCTGAGCTAGTTGTAACTCAAGTCCATCACCTCGCGCGATGCTATTTTTATACTCAGTCCATCACCTCTCTCTGACGCTTAGTTATAACTCAGCATCACCTGCTCGTCTGAGCTAGTTATACTCAGTCCATCACCGTCTCCTCTGAGCTGGTGGTTTCATTCGCATACCGCTCGAGTAGTGTATCATCATCACTTCTCTCTGAGCTAGGTTTAATCCAGGGTCCATCAACCTCTCTCTGAGCTAAGTTTCTACGCAGTTCCATCGAACGTCTCTTTCTGGAGCTAGTTATAACTCATCGCATCTACCTTCTCGAGCTGAGTGTATTTGACCGTCAGTCCATTGACCTTCTCCTTGAGCTAGTTTACACTCAGTCCATCCACCTCTTCAGCGAATTCAGAGCCTCGTCTCCCTAGCTAG
The DNA here is from genome assembly GCF_002910315.2 of Salvelinus sp. IW2-2015. Taxonomy (NCBI): domain Eukaryota; kingdom Metazoa; phylum Chordata; class Actinopteri; order Salmoniformes; family Salmonidae; genus Salvelinus; species Salvelinus sp. IW2-2015. Next base: position 119,759 of record NW_019944166.1, read on the forward strand.
AATCCAGTTCACCTCCTCTCTGAGTAGTTTATACTCAGTCCCATCAGCTCTGCTCTTGGAGCTTAGTTTATGACTCAGTTCCACATCACGGTCTCTCTGACAGTCACCTATCTTAGCTGAGTTTACAGTCCCAATCAGCCTTCTCTTACTCAGCATCACTGCTCTGCAGCTAGTTTATACTCAGTCCATCAGCCTCTCCTAGCTAGGGTTTTACAGGCCAGTTCATCCTCTTGCTCTGAGCGTAGTTTATACTGCAGTGGCAGTCCATCGACCTCTCTCTGAGCTAGTTTGATACTCAGTCCACATCAGCTCCTCGTCTGAGGCTAGTGATAACTCAGTCCCATCACCCTCTCCGAGTAGTTTGTGATATCTCTAGCTTTACCGTCCATCACCTCCTGCTGAGGCTTAGTGTTATACCTCCAGTCGAATCCTCGTTTCTGAGCTATTTATACTCAGCAGATCACTTCTCTGAGGCGGTTAACACTCTATCTAGCTTCAAGTATGTTTATACCAGCTCCAGTCACCTCTGACATTCGTCAGGTACGCTCTTCTGAGCAGTTTATACTCAGTCCCCATCCACCTCTCTCTGACGCTAGGCGTTGTAGGGGGACGTCAGTCCCATCACCTCTCTCTGAGCTGTGTATACGCAGTCCCATCACTGCTCTCTGAGCTAGTTTATACTCTCCACTGTCTAGGCATTGCAGATCATCACGTCCGTCTCTGAGCTAGTTCATACTCAGTCCCGATCACCCTCTCGCTGAGCTAGTTTAAACTCGTCATCCTGTGAGCTATTCACTTGCACCTCTGCTCTGGAGCTAGTTTATACTCAGCATCACCTCTCTCTAGCTAGTTGAATCAGTCATACCGTTCAGTCGTAGCAGTTTATACTCACCATCGGATCTCTCGGAGCTAGGTTTACACCAAGTCCATCACCCTCTGTCTGAGCTGTTGACGTAGTCATCTCGTACCTGAGGTTTAACCAGTATCACTTCAGCTCTGAGCATAGTTTATACTCAGCATCACTCTCTCTGACCTAGTTTACTACTCATCCAATCACCTCGCTCATGTACTCCATATCACTTATTTTATACTCAGCTCCTCACTCTTCTGAGCTAGTTACAAACTCAGCCTCACCTCTTTCTGAGCTTAGTCACCATCCAATCACTCTGATCTAGTTTATACTCAGTCCCATCACCTTCTCTCTGAGCTATGTTAATAACTCAGTCCATCACCTCTCCTCTTGAAGATAGTTATACTAGTCCATCACCCTCTTCTAGCTAGTTTACATGCAGTTGCCATCACTTCTCTGAGCTCGTTTACACTCAGTCCATCACCTCTCTCTGAGCTAGTTATACTCAGTCCATCACCTTCTCTCTGAGCTAGGTTACACTCAGTCCACACCTCTCTCTGAGCTAGTTATACTCAGCCATCACCTCTCGCTGAGCTACTTTATACTCAGCCATTCACCTCTCTTCTGAAGCTATTTATACTCAGGCCATCACCTCTCTCTGATCTATTTATACTCAGTCCATCACCTCTCTCTGAGCTGTTTACACTCCAGTCCAACCTCTCTCTGAGCTAGTTTATACTTCAGTCCATCACCTCTCTCTGAGCTAGCTTTAATACTCAGTCCCATCACCTACTCTCTGAGCTATTTATACTAGTCCATCACCACTCTCTGAGACTAAGTTTACACTCAAGTCCATCAAAACCCTTTCCTTCTTCTTAAGGGGGGCTTTAGGGTTTTACACTCAGTCCATCACTCTCTCTGAGCAGTTTACACTCAGTCCATCACCTTCTCCTGACTAGTTTACACTCATCCCATCACCTCTCTCTGGATAGTTTATACTCATCCATCAACCTCTCTCTAGCTTAGCTTTTACACTCAGTCCATTCACCTCTCTCTGACTAGTCTATACTCAGTCCATCAACCCTCTCGCGAGCTAGTTTATTATCAGTCCATCACCTCTCTCTGCAGCTAGGTTTACACTCAGTCCATCACCTCTCTCTGACTAGTTTATACTCAGTCCATCACCTCTCTCTACTAATTTATACTCAATCCATTCACCTCTCTCGAGCCTAGTTTACACTCAGTCCATCACCTCTCCGCTGAGCTAGTTATACTCAGTCATCAACCTCTCTCTGAGCTAGTTTAATACTCAGATCCATCACCTCTCTTCTGAGCTAGTTGTATACTCACCATTCACCTCTCTCTGAGATTACACTCTCCTCCACTCTCTCTGAGCTAGTTTATACTCAGTCCATCACCGTCTCTCTGATCTATTATAACTCAGGTCCATCACCTCTCTTTGACTAGTAACTCAGTCCATCCACGCTCTCTCTGATCATAGTAGTTATACTCCAGTCCATTCACGCTCTCTCTGAGCTAGTTTATATCCATCCTACCTCTCCTCCTGAGCTAGTTTATACTCAGCCATCACCTCTCTGCGTTATCTTATTCACTCAGTCCAATCACCTCTTCTCTGACTAGTTTATACTCACCATCACCTCTCTCTGAGCGATTATACTCAGCCCCATACCTCTCTCTGAACTAGTTTACACTCAGTCCATCACCTCATCTCTGAGCCTAGTTTATACTACCATCACCTCTGCTCTGAGGGGCTAAGTTAACACTCAGCCGATCACCTCTCTCTGAGCCAGTTCTATACTCAGTCCATAACTGAAAATGCGCGCACAAACCGGCCTCTCTCTGAGCTAGTTTATACTCAGTCCACACCTCTATCTAGCTAGTTAACTCAGTCCATCACCTCTCTCTGAGCTAGTTTTATACTCAGTCCATCACCTCTCTCTGAGCTTAGTTTATACCAGTCCATCACCCCTCTGACTAGTTTATACCTCAGTCCATCACCTCTCCCTAGCTAGTTTATACTCAGTCCATCCACTCTCTCTGAAGCTATTTTATCTCCATCACCGCTCTCTGAGCTAGTTTACACTCAGTCCATCACCTCTCGCTGAGCTAGTTTAATACTCAGATCCATCACCTCTCTCTGATAGTTTATACTCAGTCCATCACCTTCTCTGAGCTAGTTTATACTCAGTCCACACCTCTCTCTACTAGTTACACTTCAGTTCCATCACCTCTCTCTACTAGTTACACTCAGCCATCACCTCTTTCTCTTTGTGTGTGTGTGTGTGTGTGTTGTGTGTGGTGTTGTGTGTGTGTGTGTGTGTGTGTGTTGTGTGTTGTGTGCCATGTTTACCTGTCGTGTGTGTTTGTGGTGTGTGTGTTTGTGTGTGTGATGTTGCTTGTGTGGTATTGCCTGTTATGCTCTCCTGTTCATCTGTGTGGGTGTTCTTCCCTCGTCCCTCCTGTGGTATTCAGGCCAGCACCTATTTGTGCCCATCGCGATTCCTCACAAATTAAATATACACTCCTCCTCTCCTCCTTCTCTTCTCTTTCCCCTCTCTCTTTCTGTCATTTCCTCTCCTCCTCATGTCCTCCTGCCCCCCTCTCTCCATTTCCCTGCTGACCAGACTCCACCATGCCTCCTTTCCTACACCACAGAATGGGATTGTGTGTCGTGTGTGTGTGTGTGTGTGTTGCGATGAGTGCCCGTTATATATTATATTCCAAAATCAAAAAGTTTGCAGACACCTAACTCATTCAAGGTTTTTCGTCATGTTACTATGTTCTACATTGTAGAAATAGTATCTGAAGACCAACAAAACTATGAAAATAACACCATGAATTATGTAGTAACCAAAAAAGTCTTAAAATCAAAAATCTGTTTAATTTTGAGATTCTCAAAAGTTGCCACCCTTTGCCTTGATGAAGCACTGCCACCTCTTGCAGGGTTCTCTAACCAGCTTCCATTATATTCATTCTACAATGCTTTTCCAAAGTCTTGAAGCATTCCCAATATACTGAGCACATGGCTTGCTTTTCCTTCACTTTGCGGTCCAACTCATCCCAACCATCTCAATTGGTTAGTTTATGTAGCCAGGTCATCTATCAAGTACCTCCATCCCTCTCATCTTGGTCAAATAGCCCTACACCAGCCTGGTGTGTTTTGGTTCTGTCCTGTTGAAAAATCAAATGATAGTCCCCACTAAGGCCCAAACCAGATGGGAGCGTTATCGCTGCAAATGTTGTGTAGCCATGCTGGCTTAATGGCCTTGAATAGAAATCAATCACAGACAGTCCCAGCAAAGCACCCCCACACCTCCTCCTCATGTTTCACCAGTGGGAACCACCACATGCAGAATCATCCATTCACATACTCTGGCATCTCACCAAAATCACGACAGTGGAACCAAAATCTCAAATTGACAGATTTCCACAACCGGTCTAATATCCATGGCTCGTGTTTTTGGCCCACGCAAGTCTCTTCTTCTTATTGGTTAAACCTTTAGTAGTGCCTG
>NW_019944167.1:0-123 GCF_002910315.2 Salvelinus sp. IW2-2015
ACAGGGCTGACCAACAGGAGCAACCAACAGGGCTGACCAACAGGGCTGACCAACAGGAGCAACCAACAGGGCTAACCAACAGGGCTGACCAACAGAAGCAACCAACAGGGCTGATCAACAGGG
>NW_019944167.1:148-7078 GCF_002910315.2 Salvelinus sp. IW2-2015
CTGATCTATTAGGTATGTATGTCAAATCTAGCTCGTATTAGCAAGATTTTTATTATTTGTGATTTATCTTTAATGCTCTAAATAATAACTCATGATATGTATACTCATCATCCCACCTCAAATATATGCTGGCTGCTTTCTGTCTGGTATTTTAAATCACCTGGTGCTTAACTAGATCTTAATCTCATGACCTGGACAGAAGGTGGTGAGGAAAGTTGAAAACACTCGTATTTTATTTTAACCCTATCACAAACCTTAACCTTAGCTAAAACAATTCAGAAATGAGTTCTAACCTAACCCTTACCCTTAACCACATCAGAATGAGTGTCTAAACTGAACCCCTAGCCTTAACCATTCAGAACGATGTCTTTAAAAAAACCCCCTTTTTTTTTTAAAACCCCCCCCTTAGCTTAAACCCATTCAGAATGAGTGCCAAACAATGTTTAAACCCTATCAAAACCTAAGCTTCTAAATTACGTTTGGCAATTTCAAAATGTGATGTTTGGAAAATAGAAACATACCTAGCATAGGAGCAACCCCAGATGTAAAAAGCCACTTCGAAAGATACGTTTGGAGCAATTCAAGCTTGTGACGTAATAAAGTGTATAAACCAAATCCTATTCTGCAGTGAACTGTGAGAGCTTGTTCGAGTCTTAGGCACTACGTTATGCTCGCCGACTGAGGAAGGATGAGTCGTCGGAGAGGGTCGTTATGCAGCCGCTCTTCTCTCTGTCTACTCTGTTCTCAGCCAATCGTAACAAGTTTCCTTCCGTTCACCTCTGCTCGCCCCGACCTGCGCCTCAACCAGGCATAACGTGTTCCTTCCGTCCCTCTCTCGACCCCCTACCTGACCCGAACGGGACCCTCTGCACTCACGCAACATTCACCCTCAAAGCACCTACCCATCGCTCCACAAAAGCCCCAAGAAAACAATACTTCAAAGTCTCAGCGAGTGAGTCACCGATGAAACCGCTATAGCGCGCACCCTGTACACTCGCCTAGCCATTTCACACCTTAACACCAACTGCTGCAATATTGATATATGTAACTCAAGGTAAGCAAAGTACATACCGCTTGCAACACTGTTGATTATTATAAACTAATGAGCTAGCACACCACCACTGACTGGTCCGCAATCGCATGCATTTATACCGCATTTTCAATCTCATACATGCAGACGGGAAAAAGCACACTGGCAAGCTGAGATCTTCTACAGGCTTGACCACACAGGAAAACCAACAGGCGACAACAGGCTGACCAAACAGAGCAACCAACATGGCTAACCAACAGGGCTACCAACAGAAGTCAACCCAACAGGACTGAATCAACAGGGTTGACCAACAGAAGCACCAAAGCCTGACCAACACGAACAAACCAACAGGCCTGCATCAACAGGCAGCAAACAACATGGACTGAACAACAGAAGCAACCAAACAGGGCACTGAACCAACAGGACCACCAACAGATGGACATCACGACGAATTGCGGGCAATCGATTCAGAACAACAATGCCAAATCCCCCCCCCCAAAAAAATAATATATAACCACCACACAAAAAGGGCATTGCGATTTGGAGCAAATGCTGGCACAGTTACTCCCATCTGTGCACGTTTCCTGGCGGATTGCTTGCAAGTTAGCTCCAGGGTGAGCTACCACAGCACTATGAAAAAAAGGCTTGCTTCAATACCAGATACTTTGTCACTTATACATATTAATGTCTCTACCATCTGTCAGTGGCTCCACTATTACCGTGTACGCTTACACCTCAGCATCTTACCATCACATAGACAGACCCGAATTCCAGTTTTCCTAGTAGTTTCCTTTCTGACCTCCTGACCTGATAAATGAACTAGGCTGACCACACCATAAACAAGCCGGTGGCTTCAGTGCTCCGATTGGATGCTAACAAAGTCACAGCAAACTGTACTGACCAGTATTGAGTGGCTGAGTCCCTCATACTGGTCCTCTATGCTATTCGACCCTGAGGTGGAGATGCAGGACAGTCCTGGGGAAGAGGAGGGGTAGAACATGCCCCGAGAGAGGAGAATGAAGTGAGACGATCCAATAGGGAAGAGGAAGGAGAGGGACAGGCATTCGCCGCATGCCCTAGAAGATAAGCGGACTTAGGGAGGACAACACTGAAGAGATACTTTTGAAGCATCAAGGTTTTGAGCCAAATGTTGAAAACAAAGTCTTTGAGGAAAAGACATGCAGTGATGTCCATGAAGTGACTGCTACTTTAGAAAGATACAGTTAGATAATAACAGGTTTAGCAGCAGATCTTTAACCCATACTATAACCTACTGGGAAAGTATGCAATATGCATGGATAATGAGAGGGTCTTCATGACATGACTCTGATAAAGAAGCAATGAGTTCTAGGATTGTACGTCTAGATCAATTGCTATGAGAGAGACACCACTGCACACCTAGGAGGAGACGCTGTCATCACATATCACTTCCATAGCTCTACATAGGACACCTTAATCTTAGTCGTTAGAGACCCCAAGACTGTTCTGCATTCATCTCTTCCATTAGTTCTTAGTGTTAGATTCCTAAGAAGACATGCCAGCATGTCCCATGAAGTACTTACCTTTAGAAAGAGACAGCTTGCAGATGACATACGGTTCAGCGCAATTGGTACCCTAATAACCTACTGAAAAATACAATATGCATGATAATGAGATGTCTTATTAATAACTCTATAAAGAAAAGCATAGTTCTAGACTGACTGCTAGATCAATGTCTAATGTAGAGAACACACCTGCACACCCTGGAGTAGACGCTGATGCCCATTCAACATCATCATCCATCATCAACTTCTAGATAAATCATTTCATATCCGGCTAACATCAAACGCCATTTTCTGATTAAAAAAATATTCACTACTTACCAAGACAAAGACATGAGTTCTCTTCGTGGGTTAGCGCTTCACGCGCTATGCGCATTTATCCGCCCACGACCACAGCACAGCGCTGTACATCGAGACGATGTGAAGAGAGAAAGAGAGAGCAGAAGAGGAATAATGAGCAGAAGAAATACATGTAACATGAGAGACTTATAGATTCAACCTGAGAAGACAACCTCCCCCATGCCGTCGATGTCCATACAGCTTACTGGCTTTGTACTTCTACCGGTCATATTCACTGACCTTGCATCTGACTTATCACTCATGCAAAACCTGCTCCACGTTCTTGAAAAACATTAAAATAACGCATTGATGACTTAAATAATCAAAAAGCTCCAGCTGATGTATGGGCTGCACCATGCTGTTGAAAGAAAATACATTCTTTCACGAGTACTCAAATTATCTCGACAAACAAAAAACTATGCCAGTCGAGTGACCACAAATACTGAGATTAAAACCCCGCATTACGTACTTTTTGCTGTCCAATAGCCCCGATTCACATCGTATTCGTACACTTTTCGTTGATACAGAATCATTTTTGCCAACATCTAATGTAAGCATCTGAAATCATGTGGTCCATCGCTTTGGCTTAAGCTTTAATCCCGATATTATTTTCTCCCCGTCCTCTCCTCCACAGCATGAAGGGACTTTGAGGACCAGTGCGCCCCGTGTCCCATTCTATAGCGCCGAACCTAATGATGAGTCCTGGTCTACCATATGTCTATAGGTCGTCGCTCCATATTACCCACCATTTGAACGTCTTAACAACCCATATATATGACATTTCTTCCTGGTGTTGTCGGGAAATTTCTGTAACGATAATTCTATATTTATCTTATCCAGTCATCCTGCTTCTATTCTAGCTATGTTATAATCTACGACAACCCCTACTGGGAAAAATGTTTGAAAACTTCCAAACCCCGTTTGGTTTTTCCACGTCATAAAATAATTATATGTATTTGCGCTTGAATAGCGTGGGGAATGATGAATAGTGCCAAAAAGTCATCAACATAAGGCCATTTCGTATCTTTTTTCACACAACTTTTAACTAAATCAGATGAATGTGTTACATTTGTGTGTTATTCACCGTTAATCTAACTAGTGACAACTCAACAAAATGTAAATCAAAAACGACGATTGGAACTCATGTCGTACCCAGTGGAAGGGCACACTGTAGCAAGAAAAGAGGCTTGTCCTCTCTGATTGTAAATCCTACACATTGTTTAGACAATTTCCTATAATCATGTTAAAAATTTCACCATATTTAACATTAATCACATAATTTGTGGATGCAGGATTGCATACTGACTGCAACGGTTTACTTACACTAAAACAAGTTTATGAATGAAATCTTCATTCCCAATCATACAAAATCAGCTAGGGTTTTATTAACCAACTGACTCTTGCCTTGAAGCAAACAAAACTTGAACAAACCAGCATGACATGAGAAAGCTTACACACTGAACTTAAACATTTCTAACTTGGCAAATTAAGCTATGACAACGCAAAAAAATATACTAAGTCCACTTGTGCGTACAGACACTGTTTTGACTGAATATAATACAAATATTTTCAAGAGATGAATGAAATAGAAAACAACAATTTGCATGCGTTATACACACTGTATTTAAAACAAATGCTATATGTTGAGAATATGAAGCTTTAAACTATAGTTAACTGGCAACAACTACTCACCTATGTTTATCTCTCCTCTCAGAGATCATTTGACGATTAATGACTAGATACTAAAACTTGCTGGACACCTGTAAAAGTTGGAAATATTTACACATTTCATCTTCATCTGCTAACCCACTGATTTATATCAGTACTTCTTTTGCTATTTTTTCCCTAAATTCTAGTTACATTTTAGTTTTATATCCATTGTACTCTTAAGCTCCATAACAATAACATGAATGAACAAATACATGTTAATAACAAAATCTCATGTTTTATGTAGTACTTTTATTTAGAAACACCATCAATAATATCGTCGCTTAATTGCACACGTCCACTCATTCAACCGCGCGCTATTTCATGACGTGATAATTGGTCAACAGCTCTGCTAATTTTCTCCCTAATATCTTACTTGCCATTGCTTTGAATTTTAGGATATGACCACATTGCTCTGGGTTTGTCTAAAGTGTTAAAAATACATCGAAAGTAGGTTTGATGTTTAATTTATATTATATGAAAACTCCGATCATAATTGCCATGTCGAAATGGAAAAATCCTTTTAAAAGCCGGATGCGAACACGGATGTGCCACCAGCTCACCTACCTAGTCTCGCAATAGTTCGCTTGTCAACTTAATCAGCTGGAGTGAGTTATACTATTCATCACACTATCCCCCCCCAAAATCCATCTCACTCTTCTTTGAACGAAAGTTCGTGAATATTAATTTTAACTGCGAAACATACTTTTGGCCGATGTCGCGTTGGTTATAGGTTTATTATTATGAAACAAGTCCTTGCACTGTCCTCTTGTCGAATTGTTCCATTGGTACCGAGATCAATGATTATTGTTGCACTTGTCACTTATACTCATCGCAGTTTATATTTAAATCCATATACTACGCCGTTGTTTTTATTATTACCCACAATCAGCGAGATGTTTTGTTGTTTATGAGAACGCTCCACGGTGCTTACACTGTATCCCGCGAACACGGAATAGTATTCTTACTGTTGATAAAGCAACAATGTAGCTATCAATGTTTGACATTGCCCTATGCCGACTGCAGCAGATCCCAAAGTCCAGAAGACTATATTCCCTGTTTAGGATCAGTTAAAACCTCTCTGGGATAGCGGGACGCTAGCGTCCCAACAGCCTGTTAAAATGTAGAGCGCCAGATTAAAAAAAAAAAATCTATAAAATCAAACTTTATTAAATTACACATATAAGATACCAAATTAAAGCTACACTCGTTGTGAATCCAGCCAACATGTCAGATTTCAAAAAGGCTTTTCGGCGAAAGCATAAGATGCTATTATCTGATGATAGTACAGAAGCTACACTCTCTTTTTTGACAATTTCAACCATGCCGGTGTAACGGATGTGAAATGGCTAGCTAGTTAGGGGGTACGCGCTACTAGCATTTCAATCAGTTACGTCACTTGCTCTGAGACTTAAGTAGGGTTTCCCCTTGCTCTGCAAGGGCCGCCGGCCTTTGTGGAGCGATGGGTAACGACGCTTCGTGGGCGACCGTTGTTGATGTGTGCAGTGGGTCCCTGGTTCGCGCCCGTGTCGGGGCGAGGGGACGTACTAAAGTTATACTGTTACATTGATGCCGTTGACCCGGATCACTGGTTGCTGCGGAAAAGGAGGAGGTTGAAAGGGGGGTGAGTGTAACGGATGTGAAATGGCTAGCTAGTTAGCGGGTACGCGCTACTAGCATTTCAATCAGTTACGTCACTTGCTCTGAGACTTAAGTAGGGAAGACTTAACGACGTCACTCCACTTCCGGGTCAATATCTTTCTCTGTTAACTAAGGAAAAACCTTAACCTTTTTCCATACAATGGCGACATCCAGTGGAAGCAGTAGGAACTACGTGTATACTGATTAGAATTCTGGTTTGCCCATAACAAACCATTGAACATACAGGAACTTAAAAAGAAAAAAGTTAGTCCTCAGGGTTTTGACTGCTATATAAGTTCTGTTATACTTACAGATATGATTCAAACAGTTTTAGAAACTTCAGAGTGTTTCCTATCCAAATCTACTAATAATATGCATATCTTATATTCTGGGGATGAGTAGCACGAAGTTGAAAGTGTTATGACTTGGGAATTAAACATTTACCTAATCTCAACTTCACATCCAGTCTTGTACTTGTTGGAATCAAGTAGATAATATTTCCACCAATCATTGGTTAAATTTGATTTATGAACATGTTAATGTACAAATTCTAGACCGAATGACAATTAGCTAATTATTTCTTCCCTCCTAGATGTGAATGTTTCTAACTTTTGTTGATATTTCAAGTAAAAATAAGACTACAGTTTCAAGTAAATAAGAAATGTTCCCCTC
>NW_019944167.1:7103-23718 GCF_002910315.2 Salvelinus sp. IW2-2015
GTCATATCAGCAGTCACACCGCTGCCTTAATGTCCACAACACTGTATATCTAGCAGTCACACCGTGCCTTAATGTCCCACAACACTGTCATATCTTAGCAGTCACCACCGTGCCTTAATGTCCCACAACACTGTCATATCTAGCAGGCGACACCGTAGGCCTTAATGTCCCACAACACTGTCATAGTCTAGCAGTCACCCACCGTGCCTTAATGTCCCACAAAGCAACTGTCGTATCTAGCATGTCACAAAAACGTGCCTTAATGTACTCCTTACACACACTGACTGTCATAAATCTTAGCAGTCATACTGTGCCGTGAATCTCACATATTACAGCGCACTTTTCAAAAATGACAGAAATTCAGACAGAACACAAGAACATTTAAAATTGTCCTTGAATGAAAGAACCGACTTCAAACGGAGGTACCAGAGCCCTGTGTATAAAGTCTTGCTGCTCCTGTGTTTGTGTGTGTCTCACCTGCATTCGGTGTGTGTGTTGTTGTGTGTGCGTTGCGTTCGGTGTGTTGCACACGTGTATGACTCACCTGCGTTCGGTGTTGCGCTTGCGTCCGTGTGTCTGCACACGTGTATGACTCACCTGCGTTCGGCTGTGTGTGCGTATGCGTTCCGTGTGTCTGCCACGTGTTATGTCTCACCTGCAGTCGGGCTGCTGTGCAGACACAGCTGGACCAGGTTGTGCAGGGTGCCGAGTGGTTCTTGGGGCGGGGCTCTGAGGTCTTTCGGCGTCGGTGGCGTGCGGGTCAGGCTGCCTGTGGCAACACTCTCCCGATGCCAGAGTCCACCCCGAGCGGGACACCTTCAGCCCCCCAGCTCCCCTAGGGGGGAGGGGCCACGTCCAGCAGGCAGCAGTGGACCCACGCAGCTTCTGGAGCAGCATCTGGAGGAGGACAGACATGAATCCATGGAGACAGCATGAGCATGACACAGTCAGGGAGAGACACAGACATGAGCATGGAAGTACGAGGAGCACATATGGAGAGACACAGTCACACAGAGAGGAAGAGGAGCATGACAGTCACACAGAGGAGAGAGATGAGAAAAACGAGACTCTCATAGACTGAACTATGTTTTGTAATGTATGTAAGGCCCCAGTACCTGTGTAGGGGGCATGTCCTGGAAAGGCACCCTGCCACTGACCAGCTCACAGACTACTATCCCCAGACTGTAGATGTCTGACTTCACCCCATAGCCATGCAGGTCCTGTCGTAGCAGCTCTGGGCTGAGCCAGGGTAGCAGCGCGGGCTGTGGTGGGGCATGTCAAACACGGTCCTCACCTTCTTCCCATCCCGCATCATACTGTAAACACTGTGCAGCCCCGAGAGGAGACAGCCCTCCCAGACAGCAGGATGTGACTGGCCTTCACTCCCCTGAGAGGAAGAGGAGAAGAGGAGAAGAGGAGAGGAGGAGAAGAGCGTTCACTCTCGCCAAATCTTCAGGCTTCTACACAACTACAGTCAACTAACTATTGATGATGCGAGCAACTCGAGCAACTATGTCCAACTGAGACAGCAAACTAGGCTGATTCTTTCAACAAATCAAATAAATGTTATTGGTCAAAGCGCCGAATACAACAGGTGTAGACTTTGCCGTAAGTGCTTACTCACGGGCCCTTTCCACAATGCAGAGTTAAAAGTTAGAGGCATTTGCTAAATAGGAAACACATAGTAAGACAATAAATAACAATAGCGAGGCTGTATACAAGCAGTACGGTACCGTCTAACGGTTGGCTGTAGTTGGACAGAAGTGTATCAGTGTTGCTTCCGTCCTCTCCTCACCCAACTGGCTCCAACCAGGGACCCTCTAACACATCAGCAACTGCCACCATGAAGCATCGTTACCTATCGCTTGACCGCTAACTAGAGCACGCTAACTAGCTAGCCATTTCACATCGGCTACACGTAGAAGCCTTAAACGGTCCATTCTCTCCCTTGTCCCATGGTGTCTTTCCTCCTCACCTGTGCACGTAGCCCATGAGGTGCAGGTATTGCAGAGCCTTCAGGACTCCATGGAGGAGTAAGCGATCAGGGACTCACTCATCCCGTCAGGGAAGAACGTCCTCAGCAGGCTATCGCCGAACCTGGGACAGAGAGAATCGTAACTATGGTTCCAAATGGTTTGTAATTTTTCTTACAAACATAGGCATTTTACCATTCATTTCTGTACCATAAAAAATAAAGTTCAACCAACTTATCGCTGAGAGAAGGAGCTTGGATGAGAGAGATGGGGGAGTAAGTGTGGAGAGAGATGGTGAGAGGAAACAAGTGTTAGAAGATGCATGCAGTAGACTGACCGTAGCCCATGAGTGGTGTGAGGACCCAGAGCTGGCAGCAGGAGCTGAAGACCAGGCGAGAGTCAGCAGGTTGGGGTGGCGGAACAGCTGGAGAGAAGAACCTCGTTCTGGGACACAGCCAGGAAACACTGGTCACCAGCCAGGAAACACTGGGTCACACAGCCAGAAACACTGGGTCAACAGCCAGAAACCACTGGGGTCACAAGCCAGGAAACACTGGGCACAGCCAGGAAACACTGGGGTCACACAGCAGGAAACACTGGGCACAGCCAGGAAACACTGGGTACACAGCCAGGAACACTGGGGTCACACAGCCAGGAAACACTGGGGTACAGCCAGAAACACTGGGGTCACAGCAGGAAACACTGGGGTCACAGCCAGGAAAACTGGGTACACGTCCAGAAACACTGGGTCACAGCCAGGAAACACCGGTCACGGGGTCACAGCCAGAACACTGGTCACAGCCAGGAAAACACTGGGTCAGCAGAACACGGCCACAGCCAGAAACATCTGGTCACAGCCAGGAAACACTGGTGGCACAGCCAGGAAACACTGGGTCCACACAGCAGAAACACTGGGTCACAGCCAGAAAACACGCGTCACACAGAACACTGGGTCACAGCCAGAAACACTGGGTCACACAGGCGGAAACACTGGGTCACAGCCAGAAACACTGGGTCACAGCCAGGAAACACTGGGTCAACAGCAGAAACACTGGAACAGCCAGAACACTGGTCACAGCCAGGAAAACACTGGGTCACACAGCCAGGAAACACTGGGCACAGCCAGAACACTGGGTCAACAGCAGAAACACTGGCACAGCAGAAACACTGGGTCACAGCAGAAACACGGGTCCGAGCACTTGGTCACACAGCCGGAAAACACTGGCGTCACAGCCAGAAACACTGGGTCACAGCCAAACACTTGGGTCACAACAGCAGCGAAACACTGGGTCACAGCAGAAACACTGGGTACACAGCAGAAACACTGGTCACAGCAGAACACTGGGTCACACAGTCAGCCAGGTGGCTTGCTTGTACCACTGCCAAGTGCAACAATGTTATTATGAACAATGACCTAAATGGCCCTGACCCTGGATCTAAGAGCAAGAGCGCATGTTTTTGTTCCAGCCCAACGCTAACTCATCTTATTCAAGTAATCGACTGACTCAACTAACTAAGAAATGTGATTAGTTGAATCAGGTGTTGAATCAGTTGTGGCTGGAACAAAATATGTATCTTTGACATGAACTTCGATGAAAAGACAAGGGGTCCGTACTGTAGGACCTTTAATACAGTACCGCACCATCAACTGTAGCAGCTCATCCTCTGTACACTCATCCAGGTTGTGTTCTTGACTCCACCAGCTGCGGGAGGGTGTGGCGTTCCATGTGCACCTGGCTCAGGTTGTTGAAGCCTTTCCCTGTAACACGGTTTGGTAATAAATATTAAGACATGTAGAAACACGTTCAACTCTGAAAATGCTTAATTTCAGTACTGTGTGGTTAGTATGGTCTTCAATAATCCAGGGAGATTTGTGAACTAATATTTTGAATTGGCCAGTTTATTCAACAGATGTGCCAAAAGGAATAGAACTATGTGTAACATAAAATGTCCACAATACAAACGCTTTATACTCGGGCTATGTGTAGTATGGGACTTGGTCAGTGAAATTGTAAACAATGCTTTTGGATTAGCTATTCTATTCAACAGTACATGCTAAAAGGAAATATGCTTTGTATTTGTCAGAGGAGATATTACTCTGCAGCAACAACTATGTAGTGAAAGGACTTGTCTTTCTGGGTTGTAGTGATGAGGTGATTTATGACCAATGGTATGCTCACCAGCTCTGACAGCAGCTGTAGTGGGCGGAGTTAGCAGAGAGCGCTGTGATGTCATCGCTGCTGCCACCACCCCAGGTGAAAGTGCATTCTGAGACGTCAGAGCTCTGTGAAAAGAATCAAACACACACGTACTCACACAACACCTGAAACGTATCAGCAGCATATTTCCTTAGATCACAGAACGAGTAACAACATGGTAATACTATGGAAACATGTTGTAGTTGGTCACAATAATAACCTTCTTTACCTAGATTAGAATAGTTCACCCAAATTAACTGTTTTTCTTACCCTGTAGGCAGTCTACAAATACAGTCTACAAGTGCTTAGTATAGCATGGTATTTTTTACCAACATGAAATGGGTCCATGTAGCAGAGAAGAGGAAGCAGAATGAGGGTGAGTGAGTGTTGCCTTTGAGCCTGAAGAGGTCAAAGTACTATGGTGTCATGGTGATGACCAACCATGGCTGCCACAGGGGGGCACTGTGGTGTTAAGCTACACAGGGTAATGCGGGGTGGGCGTAGTTTCACTGGGGCCGGTGTTGGGGGAGGAGAGGCTGTAAATACTTTGTGTTAAGGGGTCAGGGCCGTGCACAGACCTTTCAGGGGCCGATGCTTAAACTAATTCATATCTCGAAATTCAGAACATACCACTGCCTTTGTAGCGAACTGTTTTATTTGTTTTAGCAGACCTATATTTCTGCAACAACGCATTCATCATCAGAAATTGAAAGCTAGCTAGTTACAGGGCCTCCTAAAGACGTGTGGGAAAATAAGGTGGGCTATCAGCTGATCATTGATGTTGATGATTGATGTCAATCTGCTAGTTAGTTAGCAAGATTTGTTTTTATTGATTGTGATTTATCTTAAATGCCTTAAATAATAACTTCATGATATGATACTCATCATCCTCACCTCAAGATATATGGCTGGCTGGCTATTGGCTTGTGTGGATATTTTAGTATCACCTGTGGGTTAACAGAGTCTTAATCTCATGACTCTGGATCAGAAGGTTGTGAGGTTGACACTCGTATTTTATTTTAACCCTATCCAAACCTTAACCTTTAGCTTAACAATTCAGAATGAGTGTCTAACCTTAACCCTTACCTTAACCAATCAGAATGAGTGTCTAAACTGAACCCTAGCTTAACATTCAGAACGAGTGTCTAACCTTAACCCTTAGCTTAACCATTCAGAATGAGTGCCTAAACAATGTTTTAACCCTATCCAAAACCTTAATCTTCTAAATTTGACGTTGGAGCAATTTCAAAATGTGATGTTTGGAGAAATAGAACGATACCTAGCATGAGGAGTCAACCCAGAGTGTAAAAAGCACTTCGAAATGTGACGTTTGGAGCAACTTCGAAGTGTGACGTTTAGATAAATGTAAATAAACATCTGATTCTGCAGTGAGACTGTGAGAGCTTGTTGCGAGTCTAGACTACCTGTGATGCTGCTGCCGACTGAGGAAGGGATGGAGTCGGGTCGGAGGGAGGGTCGTTGATGCAGCCGCTCTTCTCTCTGTCTACTCTGTGTATCAGCCAATGTAACAGTGTTCCTTCCGTCCTCTGCTCGCCCTACCTGCCTCAACCAGGGTAACAGGTTCCTTCCGTCCCTCTCCTCGCCCCTACCTGACCTCGAACCAGGGACCCTCTGCACTCATCGACAACAGTCACCCTCAAAGCACCGTTACCCATCGCTCCACAAAAGCCCCAAGGAAACAACTACTTCAAGGTCTCAGAGCGAGTGATGTCACCGATTGAAACGCTATTAGCGCGCACCCTGTTAACTCGCTAGCCATTTCACACCGGTTACACCAACTAGGCTGAATATTGATGATGATGTAACTCAAGGGTTAATCAAATGTTATACCGCTGTGGCAACACTGTTGATATTATAAACTAGGTAGCTAGCTACACACACTAGACTGGTGGCCGCATCTCATGCATGTTTGGATACCGGGCATGTTCAATCTCAGTACATGCGAGACGGGAAAAAGGCACAACTGGGCAAGCGTGAGATCTGTACAGGGCTGACCAACAGGAGCAACCAACAGGGCTGACCAACAGGGCTGACCAACAGGAGCAACCAACAGGGCTAACCAACAGGGCTGACCAACAGAAGCAACCAACAGGGCTGATCAACAGGGTTGACCAACAGAAGCAAACCAACAGGGCTGACCAACAGGAAACAACCAACAGGGCTGACCAACAGGAGCAACCAACAGGGCTGACCAACAGGAGCCACCAACAGATGACATCACGACGACTTGCGGGCAATCGGTTCAGAACAACAATGACCAAATCCCCCCCCCCAAAAAAATATATATATACACCACCACACAAAAGGGCACTTGGCGAGTGGGAGGGCAAAGTGCTGGGCACAGGTTGACTCCCATCTGTGCACGTGCCTGGGCGGGATGCTGTGGCAGTTAGCTCCAGGGTGAGCTGACACAGCAGCTATGAAAAAGGCTTGCTGCTGTGCTATACAGCATGAATAGCTTTGGTTCACTTATAGGCTATGTAATGTTCTAGCGATCTGGTCAGTGGCTGGCCACTATTACGTGGTAGGTTACACGCAGCTCTACCATCACATAGACAGGACCCGGAACTGTCCTATGTTGTCCTAGTGGTCCTTTCTGACCTCTGACCTGATAGAATAGAACTAGGCTGACCACACCATAAAGACAAGGCCGGGTGGGCTTCAGTGCTCCGATTGGATGCTAACAGAGTGGACACAGCACTGTACTGACCAGGTATTGGTGGCTGACGTCCTCATACTGGTCCTCTATGCTGATTGGCTGGACCTGAGTGGGGGAGATGCAGGAGCAGTCCTGGGGAAGAGGGGAGGAGGGGGTGAGACATGCCCCCCGAGGAGAGGAGAATAGAGGAGTGAGACGGTCCAATAGGGAAGGAGGGAGGAGAGGACAGGCATGCCGTCATGCCCTTATAAGGAGATAAGGCGGGACTTAGGAGGACAACACTGAAGAGATACTTTTGGAGCATCAAGGTTGGAGCCAATGTTGAAAACAACAGTGCTTGTGGAGGAAGACATGCAGTGCATGTCCATGAAGTGACTGCTACTTTAGAAAGAGACAGTTGAGATGAATGACAGGGTTAGCAGCAGATTGGTACCCATGATATAACCTACTGGGAAAGGTAATGGCAATATGCATGGATAATGAGATGGGTCTTATGAATGAACTCTGATAAAGAAAGCATGAGTTCTAGGATTGGAGCGTGGCTAGATCAATGTGCTATGAGAGAGACACACTGCACACCTGGAGGAGACGCTGGCTCATTAGATCATCATCATCATCATCATCATCATCAACCTCTTTAGATAAATCATTTTCATGATCGGCTAAACATCAAAGCCATGCTGATTAAAATAAATATCCCTTACCAAGAAAGACATGGAGTTCTCTTCGTGGGGGTTAGCGCTTCACGCTATGGCATTTATCCGCTCCACGACCACAGCACGCGCTGTACAATGAGAGCGATGGTGAGAGAGAAAGAGAGAGCGAGAGAGAGAGAATGAGCAAGAGGAGAAATACATGGTAACATGAGAGACTTAGTTAGGATTCAACCTGAGAGACAGCCTCCCCCATGGGGCGGTCTGTATGTCCATACAGCTTACCTGGCTGTACTCTACCGGGTTCAGATTCCACTGCATTGSCATCTGACTTCATCACTTCATGCAAAACYCTGCTCCACGTTCTTGAAAAACATAAAATAAAACGATTGATGATTAAATAAMCAATAATAGCTCCAGCAGGGATGTTGTGCTGAACGCATGCTGTTGAAAGAAAAATACTTTTTCACGGAGGTATCAAAATATCTCGACAAAAATAACTATGCCAGTCGGTGACCACAAAATACTGAGATTAAAACACGCATTACGTGACTATTTGGTGCGCAATAGACCGATTCACATCGGTATTCGTTACATTTTCGTGATACAGAATCATTGTTGCCACATCTGAATGTAAGCATCTGAAATGCATGTGGTGCATCGCTTTGGCTGTAGCTAAGTGCCTCGATGGATATTTTCTCCCCGTCTCTCCTGCCACAGCATGAATGGGAAGGGGACTTTGAGGACAGTGCGCCGCCGTGTCCCATTCTATGAGCGCGCGACCTAATGATGAGTCCTTGGTCCTTGACCATTATTGTTCTTTATAGGTCGTCGCTGCCATATACCCACCATTGTGACAGTCTTTAACAACCCTATATAGTGACAGTTCTTGCCTGTTGTTGTCGGGGAATGATTTTGCTTGTAACCGATATTCTATTGTATTGTATTCCAGTCTATTCTGTTCTATTCTAGCTATTTTATTATAATCTACTGACAGACACCCTACTGGGGGAAAAAATGGTTGAATCAACGTTGTTTCCACGTCATAAAATAATTATATGTAATTGCGTTGAATAAGCGTGGGGAAATGATTGGATMTGCCAAAAGTCATCAACATAAGGCCATTTCGTATTTTTTTCACACAACTTTTAACTTAAATCAGATGATGTGGTGACATRGTTGTTGATTTCACGTTYATTTKACGTTAGTTGACAACTCAACAAAATGTAAATCAAAACGACGTTGAACTGATGTCTGTACCCAYTGGAAAGGGTGCAACACTGTAGCAGAGAAAGAGGTTGTCCTCTCTGATTGTAACCTACACATTTGTTTAGTACATGTTTTCCTATAATCATGTAAAAAAGTTAMCACATATTTAACATAATCACATAATTTGTGGATGCAGGATTGCATATGACTGCAACGAGTTTACTTACACTGAAAATCAGTTTATGAAATCTTCATTCCCAATCATAACAAAATCAGGCTGGGTTTTTTAACCAACTTACTCTTGCTCTGAATGCGAAACAAACTTGAACAAACCAAGCATGACATGAGGAAGCTTACAACTCGCAACTTAAACATTTCTAACTTGGCAAAGTTAAGGCTTATGACAACGCAAAAATATGACGTAATGTACAAGTTGTGCGTACAGACACTGTTTTGACTGAAGATAATACAATATTTTCAAGATYTAATGGAATGAAATAGYAACAAATTGCGATGCGTTATACACACTGTTAAAACAAATGTATATTGTTGAGAGTATGAAGTTTGAAACTTATAGTTAATGGCAACAACATACTTCACCTATGTTTTTGCTCTCCTCTCAGATGATTTGACGTAATGACGTAGATACTAAACTTGTGGGAACCTGATAAAAGTTGGGATATTATTGTTATACATTTCATTTTCATCTGTGAACCGCACTGATTTATATCAGTACTTTTTTGGTATTTTTTCCCTAATTCATAGTATATTTTAGTTTTAATTCCATGTATCTTAACTCCATTACAAAAAAAAAATGAATTAACAAATAGATGTTAATAACAAATCTCAATGTGTTTAGTGTAGGACTTTTATTTAGAAACACCACTCAATAAATATCGTCGCGTAATTGACACGTCACTCATTTCAACCGCGCGCTATTTCATGACGTGATGAATTGGTCAACAGTCTGCTAATTTTCTCCCTAATATCTACTGTTGCCATTGTTTGAGATTTAGGATTGATGGGACCACATGTGCTCTGGGATTTGTCTAAGGTGTTTAAAATACATCGAAAGGTAGGTTGATGTTAATTTATATTATATGAAAATCCGGATCATAAGTGACCATGTCGATGGGAGAAATCCTTGTTAAAGGCCGGATGGAAATCACGGATGTGCCACAGTACTACCTAGCTCTGCAATGTTCGCTTGTCAACTTAATCAGCTGGAGTGAGTTATACTATTCATCATCACTATCCCCCCCCAAAATCAAATCTCACTCTTCTTTGAACGAAATCGTGAGATTATAATTTTAACTGGCGAAAACATACTTTTTGCGATTGTCGGTTTGGTTTATTATTATGAAACAAGTCCTTGCACTGTCCTCTTGTCGAATTGTTCCATTGGTACCGAGATCAATGATTATTGTTGCACTTGTCACTTATGCTCATCGCAGTTTATACTTCAATCCATATACTACGCCGTTGTTTTTATTATTACCCACAATAAGCGAGATGTTTTGTTGTTTATGAGAACGCTCCACGGTGGTTACACTGTATCCCGCGAACACGTAATAGTATTCTTACTGTTGATTAAGCAACAATGTAGTTATCAATGTTTGACATTGCCCTATGCCGACTGCAGCAGATCCCAAAGTCCAGAAGACTATATTCGAATTCCCTGTTTAGGATAATTTAAGTGTTATGACTTGGGAATTTAACATTTAGCTAATATCTCAACTTCACATCCAGTCTTGTACTTGTTGGAATCAAGTAGATAATATTTCCACCAATCATTGGTTAAATTTGATTTATGAACATGTTAATGCACAAATTCTAGACGGAATGACAATTAGCTAATTCTTTCTTCCCTCCTAGATGTGAATGTTTCTAACTTTTGTTGATATTTCAAGTAAAAATAAGACTACAGTTTCAAGTAAATAAGAAATGTTCCCCTCAGGATGAGTGTGGTTATGGWCAGTTGTTCCACTAACTACTCAGCAGACCGTCCCAGAGCCGTTGTTATGTGTGTCTGGTGTTGTGATGGAACTCCTGCTCAGACAGTCTGGTATCACATGGTCCTCTTGCCCCCTCCTGACACCCAAACAGTCATGTGCAGAAGAGAYTCCATTAGATGTGGGCTAGCTAATTGGAGATTGTTTCTAGGGAATCTCACACAGTCAGAGGAAGAGAGTTGTAGGAACTCCTTTCACTCTACTGAGCCGAGCTGTACTGCGCTGGTCAGGTTATGCAACCCTCATAGTTGCTTGAAAGGACACGGTTCGGCTCGTCACGATAGTATGAAAACAGTAAAAGTGGGTGAGAGAGAAAGAGAAGGGTTGGGGCAGAGCAGGTTGGTCATATCACTGTAGAATGAGACTTAGTCTGGCACCTGTACACAAGATTAGATAACCTCCCTTTCTCTCTCTCTTCCTGCATACTACAGGGAAGGTGAAGGGATGGCAACAGTCTCCACATGCTGCTTTGACCTGTAAGGCCTTGTAGCAGTCTCACCATGCTGCTTTGACCTGTCAAGCCCTTGTAGACAGTCTCCACCATGTTGCTTTGACCTGTCAAGCCCTTGTAGACAGTCTCCACCATGCTGCTTTGACTCTGTCAAGCCCTTGTAGACAGTCTCCACCATGCTGCTTTGACGTGTCAAGCCCTTGTAGACAGTCTCCACCATGCTGCTTTGACCTGTCAAGCCTTGTAGACAGTCTCCACCATGCTGCTTTGATCTGTCAAGCCCTTGTAGACAGTCTCCACCATGCTGCTTTGACCTGTCAAGCCTTTGTAGACAGTCTCCACCATGCTGCTTTGACCTGTCAAGCCCTTGTAGACGTCTCCACCATGCTGCTTTGACCTGTCAAGCCCTTGTAGCCAGTCTCCACCATGCTGCTTTGACCTGTCAAGCCCTTGTAGACAGTCTCCACCATGCTGCTTTGATCTGTCAAGCTTTTAGTCAGTGGTAGGGAATGACAGAAAGAATGAGGAAGGGAAGCCATTGGGAAAGCCATCTCTTGGGAAATGCCTCTCATTTGACCTTTCACCTTATCAGAGAAAGGGGGAGGGTGGTGGGGCTACGCTCTGATTCTCTTTGCCTCTCCCCGACGTGTTTACTTGTTCACTGTCCCTCAGTTGTTAAAGGTATTGATTGCTTGGTGGTAGCATTGGGTAGATGGGCTAGAATGAGATCACAGCTTGAATAGAAGGATATAGGCTAGACAAGGCTAGAGAATCTTCCTGCAGTCAGGGAGAAGGAATGAAATAAGGAAATATAAAGCCYTGTCTCAGTTAGCTACCTCGTCTCTTGTGTGTAGAGTAGACCAGTGACAGCATGTMGTGCAGTGTACTGTCAACTCCAATTTGCTTTGCCCAAGGATGGATATGTCACTGAAACGAGGCCTTTCCATGGTGGAAACGAGGCCTGAGGCCTACTGTGGGTAAGGATGGATGTATCTGATGCTAAGTCCAATTCAAAAGGTTGCATTAAACATACTTGGTGGGGCTTCTTCATCTCAAAGCAGGACTTCTGGGTCTTATTTACTGGGAAACGGAAGCAAAAGGGCCAAAATGGGGGGGGACTTACAGTACCTGTACTTGACTTTGTCCAATAAGAAATGCTTGTTTTAGTTTTCCATTGCAGAATGTTTTGATACGGTGTGCACAAATGAATACGACCCTGGTTGGTGTATGGAACATCTAGGTTATTTTGCTTCTAGTCATATGTAGTTGACTCGTAAGCACATTCCCTATGACTATCACCCCTGATATTGGAAATAGAGTGAAAATGAGAAGGAATGGAAAAGATGAATGTCACTGTGTTGATTCCCCTGAGGATGAGTGTACACTGCAGCAGTGATATTTTGGGGGTTCGTGAGGCTGACAGAGTTATCTTATGTAAGGAGTCTGAGCTGCTATTTAGCTGAGGGAAACAAGCCCTCTCTCTCTCGTGTGTGTTTCACATGCAGAGGGATACTCAGTCTCTCTCTTTCACATGCAGAGATTTTATATCATCTTAGAAGGCACTGCACTAGCRCTGACCCAGGATGAAAGTCTGGGACACGCTCGCACACGACACAACACACTCAGACAGAGACTCCTACTCTATTTTCACCTTGAAATGTTGTAGACAGCACTAGCTCTACACTAGCCTAGCCTTGGCCCAGGACCAACACACCACACATGTACGACACACACTGGTCACTKGGTGCCTTAGCTCTGCCTCCAACTCCATAACACAGTCAGAAGCCTTTGCCTTTAAGACTGTGCTTGGCTTCTCGTGGGAAGCTGCCCCTTTAAGAACTCGCATCCTGTCTTGTGTCATCCCTTTAACACTGGAAGGCGTCTCCGTGTCAAACAACAGGAAGGGGCTTCCCCCCCACCCCCTCTCTAATGCTATGTGGCACATTTCTCTCTGCAGCTTGCCTGTCCTACAATAGGACTGTGATTGGCATTTTAGCTGCTGGAGGAGGTTAGGAGTGGTCTCTATAAACTAGTGTTTTCACTAGAGCCTGGAGGAGGCTAGGAGTGGTCTCTATAAACTAGTGTTTTCACTAGAGCCTGGAGGAGGCTAGGGGTGGTCTCTATAGACTAGTGTTTTCACTAGAGCCTGGAGGAGGCTAGGAGTGGTCTCTATAAACTAGTGTTTTCACTAGAGCCTGGAGGAGGCTAGGAGTGGTCTCTATAGACTAGTGTTTTCACTAGAGCCTGGAGGAGGCTAGGAGTGGTCTCTATAGACTAGTGTTTTCACTAGGGTTCTAGCTGATAGTATGACTCATTCAGACACTCCTTGGTTAAGACCTCCAACAGCAGAATCAGCTGGAGGAATATTTCTGTCCTAGAGGGAGTGAGATGGAGAAATGACAAGGAAGGGGGGGTGGGGGCAAGAGGAAGAGAAGCTACAGCTCAATTTGTCTGTGGGTTACACTGAAAGTTTTTATAATAGCCTAGATTTTCGCCATCTATGTTCTTATTGGACATACACTGAGTGTACAAAACATTAAGAACACCTCTTTCATTGACAGACTGACCAGGTGAATCCAGGTGACCGCTATATGATCCCTTATTGATGCCACCTGTTAAATCTACTTCAATCAGTGTAAAAGATTTAAGTGCCTTTTAACAGGGTATGGTAGTAGGTGCCAGGTGCACCGGTTTGTGTTAAGAACTGCAATGCTGGCTGGGTTTTTCACGCTCAACAGTTCTTTAAATATTTTTTTATTTAGCCAATTCCTCCTTTGGCTACCTTTCCTTCCAGTTCTCTGCTGCAAATGACTGGAACCAATTGCAAAAAGTCTCCAGCTTCAGTGATATCTCCCTCACTAGCTTTAAGCACTAGCTGTCAGAGCAGCTCACAGATCACTGCATCTGTACATAGCCCATCTGTAAATAGCCCATCCAACTACCTCATCCCCAAACTGTTATTTATTTTTTTGCTCCTTTGCACCCCAGTATCTCTACTTGCACATTCATCTTCTGCACATCTATCACTCCAGTGTTTAAATGCAAAATTGTAATTATTTCACCACTATGGTCTATTTATTGACTTACCTCCCTTATCCTACCTCATTTGCACACACTGTATATCGACTAATCTATTGTGTTATTGACTATGTTTGTTTATTCCATGTGTAACTCTGTGTTGTTGTTTGTGTCGCACTGCTTTGCTTTATCTTGGCCAGGTCGCAGTTGTAAATGAGAAGGTGTTCCTAATCTTTGGTATACGCAGTGTAGCCTATTAAAATATATATATGGGGGGGGGGGTGTTTTGTACTCAGAGTATAACCTACTTACTAGTAGTACCTCCTGTTTTCACTCTGTTCCAAAACGTTTCTCCCTACTGAACACTCTGCTGGTCTGCTTCTGTTGTTTCTGTGAAGGGTTAGTATTCAGAGGCCAGTAGTGGAGACTGTGTGTCTGACACCACTGTCCTACAGGCTCCGGACGCCTGCCTGCCTCAGGAGGGGGCAGGATGTGATGTCACAGCGGCGCTCCCTTCTTCTTCTTGTCCGGCGGTGTGTGTGAGAGCGGTGGAGGCTCCGCCCACACGGCGAGCAGACGAACAGGAGAGATGTTTGAGGTGAAACCCCGTGGCGTGGAGAAGAAGGGCGGGAGCACAGAGACTGGTGAGTGAAGAGGAAGGGGGGGAGAAGAGTGGAGGAGAGAGGTAAACAGGAGGAGAGGAGGGGGCAGTAGACACTGAGGAGAGAGAGACGAGAAAGGAGAGATGGAGAGAGGACAGGAGACTGCAGGACTTGATGGAGAGAGGACAGGAGATTGCAGGACGTGATGGGGAGAGGACAGGAGATTGCAGGACGTGATGGGGAGAGGACAGGAGATTGCAGGACGTGATGGGGAGAGGACAGGAGATTGCAGGACATGATGGAGAGAGGACAGGAGACTACAGGACAGGAGAGGGAAATGGAGAGAGGAGAGGGAGCCTTGCGTACCTGACTTTGCTCTCCTGAAAAAAAACTGCAACCACACACCCTTCAAGGCCTGTTTGAGGATGGTGTGTGTGTTTTCCTGTCTGTCTACACTGTTGTGAGGACTCGAGTCTCCTGCTATAGTTAGCCCAGCCCACTAAACCACATAACCACTGAACCGGAAGACATTGTGTTATGCACTGCCAGAGCCACGGGAACACACACACATTCATGATTCACACGCACTCCCTGCCATACATACATATTCATGACTCACACACACACACACACACACTCATCCCCACTCTCAACCCAGCACTCAGTCTTCACTCAGATGGATGGTGTCTAAGGCAGCATTACAGAAATCAGCTTCAGCAATGAGTTGGTTTCATCTATAGGGGGCAATGTGTAGATTCACTGTAATAGTTACTGTATTAGTATGGCGCCCCCCTCTGATCATCACTAGTACTGCGCRCACTATTTTGCTCYTACTATTTTGTTGCKTGGATGATGGCAATATTTGGTTCTGTCTTTGAATGCTTAACCCTCCCTCTTCCCCAGATGACACCAGTAGCAGCAGTAAGCAGTGTGGAGGTCGGGGGTCAATGGGCTCCCAGGGGTCAGAGTCTCTGTATCTGTATGACAGCCAGGACTGGGTGATCTCTCCCATCTGCTCCCCTGAAGAGGAGCCCTGCCCCACCGCCATCTCCCCCATGCTGGCCGAGGAGACCTTCAGATACATGAGTGAGTCACCTCCGTGTGTGTCAGTGTGTGCTTGTTAAGGTTGGGAGGTATACCGTATACTGGGTTATTTGGATGCTTTTCATATACCATCAATACCGTTTTTAAAGTTTTTCAAGACATTTTAATATGTTGTAGCAAATGTACGTAAATACCTGCAGTCAAGTGGTGCAATACGTTAGGAGATAAAAAGATTGTGTTCTTCATTTCGTCACGTTATTTAAATGATGAAGCTTACCGTAGTTCCCCAGAACAGCAGCCAGTCAGGTGTTGGTTGTAAAGAGCACAACGGGACAAAGCTGGTGAGTCCATAGCGTTGTGCGATGCTCATGAGGTGATGAAGTTAGTTGTATGCAATTCACTACTAAATGTTTGCCATCAGATATCTTGTAACTGTCGAAGATGTGCTATACTCTCCAGCTGGGTATTTGGTTACTTGTTAGTTAGCTGAGTAAGTGTCTAAATTAATAAGGAGACGGGGTGTTGGCTTTCTGACGTGTTTGAGAAGTCAGAGCTCTAGATAAGGTATCTGTACAGCTGCCATTTTTCCCCCCACTAGTGTTTTTTTCATCCTCACTGTTCTCCCCTCTGCTGCATGTACACAGGCTGCTCTCCCTTCTCCCCTCTGCTCCATGTACACAGGCTGCTCTCCCTTCTCCCCCTCTGCTCCATGTACACAAGCTGCTCTCCCTTCTCCCCTCTGCTCCATGTACACAAGCTGCTCTCCCTTCTCCCC
>NW_019944167.1:23743-29575 GCF_002910315.2 Salvelinus sp. IW2-2015
TTCTGACTCCATGTACACAGGCTTGCTCTCCCTTCTCCCCTCTGCTCCACGTACACAGGCTTCTCCCTTCTCCCTCTGCTCCACGTACACAGCTGCTCTCTCCCTTCTCCCCTCTGCCACGTACCACATGCTTGCTCTCCCTCTCCCTCTGCTCCACGTACACAGGCTGCTCTCCCTTTCTCCTCCTCTGCTCCACGTACACAGGCCGCCTCTCCCTTCTCCCCTCTGCTCCACGGTACACATGCTGCTCTCCCTTCTGCCTCCTCTGCTCCACGTACACAGGCTGCTCTCCTTCTTCTC
The DNA here is from genome assembly GCF_002910315.2 of Salvelinus sp. IW2-2015. NCBI lineage: Eukaryota > Metazoa > Chordata > Actinopteri > Salmoniformes > Salmonidae > Salvelinus > Salvelinus sp. IW2-2015. The sequence continues at coordinate 24,044 of NW_019944167.1, forward strand.
ACTAAGCTCCTCTCCTCTCCACCCATTGCCTCCAGCTGTACACAGGCGTGCTCTCCCTTCGTCTCTCCTCTCTGCTGGCCCAGCGTACAACACGGCTGCTCTCCCTTCGTCGCGCTGCAGCAGCCTCGACGGTACACGAGAAATGCGTCTCGTACACTATCCCTCCTGGTGAGCCTCCAGAAGAAGCCGGGGCCTCCACTCGCAAACACTCTCGTTGGCTCTCCCATCATCTACTCTCTCCCCAGAACAGCAGCCAGTCAGGTGTTGGTTGTAAAGAGCACAACGGGACAAAGCTGGTGAGTCCATAGCGTTGTGCGATGCTCATGAGGTGATTAAGTTAGTTGTATGCAATTCACTACTAAATGTTTGCCATCAGATATCTTGTAACTGTCTAAGATGTGCTATACTCTCCAGCTGGGTATTTGGTTACTTGTTAGTTAGCTGAGTAAGTGTCTGAATTAATAAGGAGACGGGGTGTTGGCTTTCTGACGTGTTTGAGAAGTCAGAGCTCTAGATAAGGTATCTGTACAGCTGCCATTCTTCCTCCCACTAGTGTTTTTTTCATCCTCACTGTTCTTCTCCCCCTCTGCTCCATGTACACAAGCTGCTCTCCCTTCTCCCCTCTGCTCCATGTACACAGGCTGCTCTCCCCTCTGCTCCATGTACACAGGCTGCTCTCCCCTCTGCTCCATGTACACAGGCTGCTCTCCGGGCGGTATCCAGGCCGTCATACCGTTCTTCTGCCCATCCCAGGATTTACAGTATCCAGGCGTCATACCGTTCTTCTGCCATCCCAGGATTTACAGTATCCAGGCTCATACGCGTTCTTCTGCCATCCCAGGATTTACAGTATCCAGGCGTTCATACCGTTCTTCTGCCATCCCAGGATTTACAGTATCCAGGCGTTCATACCGTTCTTCTGCCATCCAGGATTTACAGTATCCAGGCGTTCATACCGCTTCTTCTGCCATCCCAGGATTTACAGTATCCAGGCGTTCATACCGTTCTTCTGCCATCCCAGGATTTACAGTAATCCAGGCGTTCATACCGTTTCTGCCATCCCAGGATTTACAGTATCCAGGCGTTCATACCGTTCTTCTGCCATCCCAGGATTTACAGTATCCAGGCGTTCATTACATCGTTTTCTGCCATCCCAGGATTTACAGTATCCAGGCGTTCATACCGTTTTCTGCCCATCCCAGGATTTACAGTATCCAGGCGTTCATACCGTTTCTTCTGCCATCCCAGGATTTACAGTATCCAGGCGTTCATACCGGTTCTGCCATCCCAGGATTTACAGTATCCAGGCGTTCAACGTCCGTTCTTCTGCCATCCCAGGATTTACAGATCAAGACGTTCATACCGTTCTTCTGCCATCCCAGGATTTACAGTATCCAGGCGTTCATACCGTTCTTCTGCCATCCCAGGATTTACAGTATCCAGGCGTTCATACCGTTCTTCTGCCATCCCAGGATTACAGTATCCAGGCGTTCATACCGTTCTTCTGCCATCCCAGGATTTACAGATATCCAGCGTTCATACCGTTCTTCTGCCATCCCAGGATTTACAGTATCCAGGCGTTCATACCGTTCTTCTGCCATCCCAGGATTACAGTATCCAGGCGTTCATAACGTTCTTCTGCCATCCCAGGATTTACAGTATCCAGCGTTCATACCGTTCTTCTGCCATCCAGGATTTACAGTATCCAGGCGTTCATTACCGTTCTTTCTGCCATCCCAGGATTACATCGGAGACAGTCCTAATAGCATGCCAGGCCAACGCCAGTTTTGTGGGAAGGCCCTTTTCCTGTTTCAACATGACAATGTTCCCCATGCACAAAGCAGGTCCATACAGAAGAAATTATTTTGTCGAGATCGGAGTGGAAGACATTGACTGGCCTGTACACGGAGCCGAAGACATCTACCAATCAAACCACCTTCTTTGGATGAATTGGAACGTCGGACTGCGATAGCCAGGCCTAATCATTCCAACATCAGTTCCCAGACTCTCACTAATTGCTTTCTTGTGGGCTTTATGGGCCCTGCAGGCACTGTTTCAACATTTCTAGTTGAAAGCTTTCCCAGAAGAGTGGAGGCTGGTATATAGCAGCAAACTCCATATTAATGCCCATGATTTTGAATTAGATGTCTTCGACGAGCAGATGTCCTCATACTTTTGCCATGTATTATCTATTTGCTTCATGTGATATAGAATTACATTTGGAGTGAGGCCGACAGACCCCTCATTCATAATAAGTTCAATCAATACTTCTCTTTCCAAATTTCACATAAATTGATTGTTTAAAAAACATCCAGATTAACAAGGTGTATTACACATTGGAAGGAGGAAACAATCGTCCCTTTTAATTATCTGGGCTTTAAGTAAATAATTTGTTTTTCACATCAGAGGAGAATTCCTGCCAAGGTTGAATAACAAACACTTCCTGAATGCCAACCCTTGTTCTTTATATCGGCCCATTTTGTGTCACAGACTACATTAGCAGAACAGCAGTTTGTTTAGCAGGGAAATGAGTGCCATTTCATAGTGCCCAAATCACATAAGGGCAGTCTAGGAAAAAAGCATCCTACTTGTTGAAGGTTTTACCAGGCAGTTGTGCGGTTCGGTTGTGGCCAAAACAATGACAGCTATGCGGTCTATTCCTATATTTGTTATTGATCATACAGTGTCTTGTTCAAGCCGCCAGTTTATTTCAGGTGTTAACACAGGATATAAAGCAGAGCGACGAGTACAGGCTAGATTGTTAGAGGTTTATTTTTTTTATCCTCTGTTGATAACTAAGTTCAAAATTCCATGATGTTAAGGGATAACCGATCCTGGTCGTTTTTATTGGCCAAAAACTCAGCTTTACACAGGCTGGATAAAGATAAGGATTAGGCCACAGAGCTGTGTGTCTGTGGGGCTCTTCACCCGGCATTTGTGTGTGCATTAAAGTGAATGATGTGTATTGGTAATAATTCAGATTTACAATGTAGTTTATCGTGCTTTTTAAAGAACAATCAATGTCTGGTATGGATGCACTGTGGCCCTAGGACACAAGCGAACGCAACCTCTGATTGTCGGTTCTTAAAATCACTCCTTTTTGGGATGCACCACCTGCACGTGTAGACTAGAGTAGCTCATTGTTGCACTACCAGGAGATCTAAGTGCCTCATGGGGTTCCTGCTGGCATGTGTATCATGCAATACTGGCACTGCAACATTATAGTTACTCCACTGTCCTCTTGTCAGTGACAAACTGGCAGCTGAGGTGGACCCAAAGGGATTTAGATACAGGACGGATGGAACATGGACATACCCACAGGGTAGGAACCTCTGAGGGAATACTGCGTTCACCAGTGGGTGCGATGGGCCAATTCAGCACATTTGGATCCAATCCACTTGGCCAACAACAGTGTAATGGAGCCTTATCCCAAAAAGAGTCGAATTACTCCAAAAACTAATCCAGGGGACGACCTTAACACTTACTACTAGTACACAAAAATAAACACAACCAATATGGGATTTATTGTTTTGTTGTTACCACCTAACCATGGCTCCTTTCATTACCAAAATGCCAGAGGTTTAAGGGGGCTAAAAAGGGCTAAATGCGACCCAAATAGCATGAAATAATAGCATTAGCAATACATATCCAATACATTAGTTTAGTTCTTTATTTTCAATATGTCACAGAGGAACATATGTTGTGCAGCAGTCTCTGCAAAGCTGTTCTGTTCTCTGGCAGAGTGGTTCCAGAATGCCAATATGATTTAGATTTGTTACATACCCCCCCCCCACAAGGACCTGTTTAGTTCTTCCACAGAGGGACCGATTTGTGATATTTAATTTATTGACTCAAACAGTGAGGGGAGCGAGAGCATGCTGGCTATGTTGCTAAAACTGAAGCCGGTTTCACAAGAGCCAATTTTACTGTTGGTGCTGACTGAGCCTGGGAGAGCCAGGCAGAAGAGAGGAATGATGGGAAAGGATTCCCTCCTGGGGCATTGCCAGTGAAAAAATACCAGCACAAGAAACTGTCACAAAGAACTAATCACAGCGCGCTCCTCGTATTACTGCACTTGCATGAAAAAAAAAGACTTTCAAAACAGAGTTGAGCTACAACTCGTATACAAAAAGTATTCTCCCCAGGTGAATCGGCAGTCATCTACAGGCTAGTTAAGGATGTCCAAAATATAGAGTATCCATGAGTATCAACCTATGTCACGTGTTTACCTGAACTAATCCTTCAGACACCATCTTATTAAAAGACGTTACTGTTTGGTCCTCGTTTGGGCTTTTCACAGTACACGGTTGGTGTCTTTCGATCAAACTAGCTGAATCGTAGTCTTAGTTACCTACCTACACTTTATATGTGTTGGATACCAATAACAGGCACAGTTTCCTCTTCGCGATTTGTTAATCTCAGACGTGCCTGAGAAAAACTATGTGTAGACCGACACAATGTGACAACAGGAAAATTAAGTTGACTACCAAACTGCACTTTTCATTCCCATAGCTTGTGACTCACAGGACACCTTGCCGTTCTCTAGTAAGGCAGACACCATTGCTAATTTCTCTGTCAATTTAAAACCACGCCAATTACACAGGCAGGACTTATATCCTAATACATTGGACCGCACTGGACTCCTAAGCATTCCACTTTCACTGAATAGATGTTCTTTAAAAGCATTACAGTCACGATTCTGACCTATACTGTGGAATTTAATCCACAGTACGTGCTGAGATCCTTGTTGATTCTGAGTGACCAGTCTGGCAGATTGATGTATGACACAGTTCACGATGAATAATGAATAGGAATAACTGCATCATTCAAAACACCGGAAACAAGCCGTCAATTGCTTTACAGGGTAATACTAGCAGCCCTCTAAGACCAGCAAGCCAGCCTAGGGACAGACAAACTCCCCCACGCAGACTAATTGTTTTAACAAAGGGCTAGCAGCGTTCTTCCACCTTCCTCTTTTACCTTTCCCAGAGAAATAATGATAACGACCACAGTAGTGTGTGACGCGTGGACGGGGTATACCCTTCTGAGTCTATTTGAGTCAGTCGATGCCCTACCCAGCCGGGGGAGAGTCAGATCTGTCTGCTGGTTGTTTAATGCTAGCGATTCCTCCAACTTCATCTGATCGGCCTCTGGAATATGCTGTAACAAATTCATTTCTACTTTTGGTATTACCTCGTTTAGAAAATACAGCAGTGTTCCCAAGTATAGACCACAACAGCCGGTCCAAGCTGCCGCTTAGTGGCCCACTGTTTATTGGCATGTTAATTCGATCACTTTACACTACCAGTATTGTTTAAGGTCAGAACAGATTGTACTGATGGGGTGTGAAATAGATATACGTTACACAAGGGATCGAAAGAACTAGAGTAAAGAAGGGGCGGGTGGTGTTGCCTGTATGATTAATGGAGTCGTGGTGTGATCATAACAACATGACGGGAACTCAAGTCTTAGATTCCCACTCCTGAGCTAGAAGTTCCTTACAAATCAAAATTGTCCTACGACCGCGATTAT
>NW_019944167.1:29729-37917 GCF_002910315.2 Salvelinus sp. IW2-2015
AAGTCTAGTGGTTGTATGTTATTAACATACGAGAAAGAATGGGAATCCTGTGTGACTTTCTAGTTACAGGGAAGAGGTGGAATCGGTGTTTTGTATCCGTGGTAAAAGTACCTTGCGCTCATCACTTCCTGTTGTGTATTCATTGGTGTGACTGGCAGAGCAGTGTTCTATGATCTGGTGGGACTGACAGGGCAGTGATGGTGTTGATGGTGGGACTGACAGGGATTCATGTGTTGCATGTGGGATGACAGGGATGTCCATGGTGTTGATGGTGGACTGACAGGGCAGTGATGGTGTTGATGGTGGGACTGACAGGGCGGTCATGGTGGACTGACAGGGCGGTCATGGTGGGACTGACAGGGCGGTCATGGTGGGACTGACAGGGTGGTCATGGGGACTGACTGGGCGGTCATGGTGGGACTGACAGGGCATGCATGGTGGGACTGACAGGGCATCAGGTGTTGATGGTGGGACTGACAGGGATGTCATGGTGTTGATGGTGGACTGACAGGGATGTCATGGTGTTGATGTGGGACTGACAGGGCAGTTCATGGTGGGACTGACAGGGCAGTCATGTGGGACTGACAGGGCAGTCATGGTGGACTGACAGGGCAGTCATGGTGGGACTGACAGGGCATCATGGTGGGACTGACAGGGCAGTCATGGTGAGAGCTGACAGGGCGTCATGGTGGACTGACAGGGCGGTCATGGTGGGACTGACAGGCGTCATGGTGGGACTGACAGGGCGGTCATGTGGACTGACAGGGCGGTCATGGTGTTGATGGTGGACTGACAGGATGTGCAGTGTTGTGGGGGACTGACAGGGCAGTCATGGTGGGATGGACAGGGCAGTCATGGTGGGACTGACAGGCGGTCATGTGGGACTGACAGGGCGGTCATGGTGGACTGACAGGGCGTCATGGTGAGACTGACAGGGCGGTCATGGTGAGAGCTGATAGGTCGCATGGTGAGACTGACAGGGCGGGTCATGGTGGACTGACGGGCGTCATGGTGGGGACTGACAGGCGGTCATGGTGACTGACATGGCGGTCGATGTGGACTGACAGGGCGGTCATGGTGGGACTGACAGGGCGGTCATGGTGGGACTTGACAGGGCGGTCATGGTGGGACTGACAGGGCAGTCATGGTGTTGATGGTGGGACTGACAGGGATTTCAGTGTGATGGGGACTGACAGGGATGTCATGGTGTTGATGGTGGGACTGACAGGGCAGTCATGGTGGGACTGACAGGGCAGTCATGGTGGGACTGACAGGGCAGTCATGGTGGGTCTGACAGGGCAGTCATGGTGGGACTGACAGGGCAGTCATGATGGGACTGACAGGGCAGTCATGGTGGGACTGACAGGGCAGTCATGGTGGGACTGACAGGGCAGTCATGGTGTTGATGGTGGGACTGACAGGGCAGTCATTGTGTAGAGGGGGTACAATTCTAATAAGAGCTCTCTGCTTCAGTGTCTCTGTCAAACAACACACACTGGAATGAGACAGGCCCTGTCCCTCTGAGCCAAGGGAGCTATTGCTCTCTCTCTCCTCTCGCTCGCTCTCTGTTGCTCGTTCTGATTGGCTATGCCCTAGATGAGATCAGGGCAGCAGATGGACAGGTGTGTGTGTGTGTGCTTGGGTGAACGTGCTCATATGAACAGCTGTGTGTTTAACTCAGTGTAATAGTCGTGTGAATGTTTCTCCACATCCCCTTGTTCTTGATGTTTCTTCCATATGAGCGGCACAGAGACGTGTGTGTGTGTGTGTGTGTGTGTGCGGCCTCAGCGGCTGTCCCTGGCAAGGACAGAGGAATCCACTGATCTGGTCTGAGTGCAGCTGAGTGTCGAGCCAGGATCAGGCAGCGTCACGGGAGAGAGACAGACGGCGAGAGGGAGAGAGAGAGGAGAGTAAAGGGTGAAACGGCCATGCCGGTCTTTAACATTCTCCATGAGAATGTTGCTGTGGAAGGTGAGCCTTAAAGAAATGATTTAGATGGTGGGTGTGCGTGTCGCTGGGCGTGCGTGTCGCTGGGCGTGCGTGTCGCTGGGCGTGCGTGTCGCTGGGGTGTCGCTGGGCGTGCGTGTCGCTGGGCGTGCGTGTTGCTGTGTGTGTGAGTGCAGAACATGTTGATGTCTCCTAGGTCATAGAGCTGCAGGGTTCAGTTAGTCTGTGTGTGCGTGCGCGCATGTTAGTAACATTTTGCAGCAGAGTGTCTATGTGTGTGCGGATGTACTCATAACTTTGCAGCAGAGTGTCTATGTGTGTGCGGATGTACTCATAACTTTGCAGCAGAGTGTGTGAGTCGTAGCAGGCAGGAAATAATGTGTCCGTAACTGTTTACATTGAAACGTGTGGTATGTGGTTACAAGTAGACAGTCTTGCAACTAACAGTATATCACTAATCGTTCTGGAACCCAGGCTGATCTTCTCCATACTGCGGTGATGTCATCTTCAGGTGCCAGTCAGTCTGGCAGTAGCAGAGAGCTGGCACAGTACTCTCTCTGGTTGTCATGTAATCCACTCAGATCACATATCACCTTTGTCTTTGGAGAAATCAGTGAAGGGCATTGAACAACAGCAACGCTGTTATTGCAGATGTTATGGACTCTGAAAGAAGAGGAGCTGTTGTAGTGACGGTGCGTGTGTGTTGTGCGTGCATGTGTTGACGCTGCCGTGGTGTGTTGTGCGTGCAATGTGTTGACGTGTGACGTGTGGTTTGTTGTGCGTGCATGTGTTGAGCGTGCGTGGTGTGTTGTTGCGTGCATGTGTTGACGGCCTGTGCGCGTGTTGACGGTGCGTGGGTGTGTTGACGGGCGTGGGTGTGTTGCTGATGTGGGTGGTGGACGGGCGTGGTGTGTGGGTGTGTGGTTGTGTGTGTGTGTGTTGACGTTGCGTCACGGGGTGCGTGACGGGTGCGGTGCGCGATGCTGACGGTGCGTGTGTTGACGGGGCATGGGTGTGTTGACTGTGTGTGTGTGGATGTTGTGTGTGTGTGTGTTGACGGGTGTGTGCGGGACGGGTGTGGATGGTTGTGTGTGTGTGACGGTGAGCGCGCGTCGTTGACGGTGTGTTTGTTGACGCGGGAATGTGTTGACGGGGCGTGTGCATGTTTGACGGTGAGCGCGTGTGTTGACGGGATGTGGTGTGTTGACTGTGTGTGTGTGGATGGTTGTGTGTGTGTGTGTGACGGTGTGTGTGCGGACGGTGTGATGGTTGTGTGTGTGTGGACGGTGTGCATGTGCTGACGGTGCGTTGTGCGTGCTGACGGTGCGTGTGCGTGCTTATGGTGCGTGGTTGACGGTGCGTGTGCGTGCTGGACTGTGCATGCGCGTGTGTTGACTGTGTGTGTGGACGGGTGTGTGATGGGTTGTGTGTGTGTGTGGTGACGGTGTGCTGTGTTGGCGTTTACAGTATATGCAATGCATCCTACTGGGACAGTAAAGGGTACAGTAAGATTTAGGGGTCAGACAGTTTCTCTTGGCACAGCCAACAAAGTGTACTGCCTGGAGGGTTGTTCAGTGGGCGTTAAGCTCCCGTTCAGATAAGGGCCAGTGGGACACTTGCTCCACTTCCCCCGAGGATAAATGAAGACCGCCATTCAGTTATTAGACCCCAGGCAGCCAGACGGAAATGGCGTGTCATATTTTAATGAGTCTCAATCCGGTGCCCCTTATCCCCACTGAATGGTACCCTCCAGAGACGAATGGGGTGTGGATTGGAATGGAGTGAAGGCGTGTGTATAGAGGGTGTTTAGGATGGAGGGGATGAGGATAGACTAATGTAAAGATTTAACAACTTTTGCTGTAAAACAGTATGCCTAAAATGTGATCATTCATTATAGAGGAAGACTTAAGTTGATAGTACGACTTTCTTTACGTATTCTGTGTTAGCATCACCTGGATGTTCCTAACTTCAGTCCGATTGTTTTGATATAGACTAGGCCAGTTAGCTTTTACAGGCAGCATGATCAAGTGAAATTACGTCAGTATCAAAGGTTGTTGGCATCCATCCAACGTCTTCTGTCACTTAGAAAACCAGCGACTAAAACTTGCGGTTCGGACTCTGGCTTCCTACTACTACTTAAACGACATACTGTGTAATAATCGTACTACTTACTATTTAGCAGTACTGTTCAGTAAAAAGTATGTAGAAGCCACGACCGAAACCGCTGGTTCCCAGAGTAGTAGCCCTCTACAAGATCATTACCGGACTCCATCTTCATCAACCATCTCCCTGGTCATCTCCTCTGATCAAGCCATCAACTGCCCTCTCAGACTTGCCTCTATTGGTTGAGCTAGCCAACCAGCTAGGCTACTCATAAGATGGTTTGTTTGATTATGAAAAGCTCTATAAAAATGTCATCACTTCTTATTATACCAAATATGGTTTACTTAGTTTAGTAAAGCAGAAATCTCTGGCGAAGTGATACCTGCTCACTGCTCTTGCTAGTTTATTTTTTTATTTCAAATTATTGTTACCATGCACCTGCAACAAGAGAGCTCGGATGTGCAAGTGCATTTTTGAATGTTAAAAGGAAACATTTACCGGTCTAGCTAGTTAGACCTATTCAGACTGTAACCGTTCAGGTAGAAACTAATGCATAGCATGCACTTTACAATCAATTTAACACAGATAAACCGACGTGACAAATTAGGAGACAGAGAAGAGAAGTGTTGGGACCAGCACCGCTGTGGAAAATAGGAGTGTAGGCTACCGCGTTACTAACGTTCGCTATAGCTAGTGGCWGTGCTTAGTGCGGTGGCAAGATAGCTAACTGGCCTCATGACTTACTCAACCTTTTTTTGCTGCATTTCTCCTTCTTCTTCCACTGAATGAAATGCCTGGTATTGTCATCAGACCCATCAGACCCTGTAACAGTTTGAACACAAGTCCTGATTTTTACAACTAGTAGCTAGCTAGAGTAATGATATGACATTGTKGCTCAACAGCAAGCAAGTAACCCTGTTGCCAACGTTACTGTTGAACAGTTATAACMTCTAGTCCTACTGAATCACGTAACTAGCTAGATAAAGTCACCGCATGCTGCAGATCTGTTGTAACGTTACGTCGAAATAGTCATGATAATTTTAAGGAGAACAAAAAATATTTACATTTGGACTCCACTGCAGAAGCTGAGCTATTCGCCATCTTCTAAGTTGTTTTGTTGTTTACTTGAAGAGATCTAGCTATCAAAACTCTAAGGCATTGGCTGCGAAATTCCTGTAAWGTGTACAGTGAATTCTACTAGATGAAAAGCCAAAATCAGTATAACATTCTGGCATAAAGCATACTTTATTTGATACAATTCACATACTATAAAACGGAATATTTTCGCATACTGAGAACGCGTCATGCGCGATTGCGTTGTTTCCCGCTATTCGTTGATTTCGGTAGCGCATACCATGTCTAATTGATCGAAATGAGTATGACTTCCGGGCATTTAAAGTATACTAGATTTCCGAAATGTCACACTATTAAACTATTTCCTCGTATACTGAAACGGCCTACAATTTAGGACGCAAGTATGGATATTTGGACACGGCTACTGATTCTCCTCCCTGTGATATTTAATCACCCCAACCCCAAGGAATTTGCTGTGTTTTATTCACAGCATATTAATCATAAGCCTAATTTATGACAAGTGTGCACTCGTTCACTCCGCCTCAAGGATCAAAGCCCGAGCACACACTGCTGCACTAATATCGCTCCATAGTAATGGGGGAATCAGAATTGTGCTTTTGTCATCTGTGGTTGATCTATAGGCTTATCCCATTCTTGACTGCTGACAGAGTAGTACTAGATCACATGTGGGGTTGGTTTATAGGATTCAGCACTAATACCAGTATGCCACTCTGAAGACTGGCCTAGATCAGAGGCTTTACACTGTAACGCTGAAGACTAGATCTGAAGACTGGCCTAGATCAGAGGCTTTACACTGTAACGCTGAAGACTAGATCTGAAGACGAGCCTAGATCAGAGGTCCTAATCTCCCATGCTCTCTCATTCCCCTCTACTGCATAGCTTTTGAATATGAATATGAAAATAGATTATGAATAAATAATAAACCATTATGATTTTGAATTAAGGAATGACTGTAATATGGTATGTTTTTTCAAAGCTAAGGATAACCAGTTTTGTTTACATAACCTGGTGATGACTGATGTTCCCTTAACCCTTGAACTCTAGACAGGAAGTGTTTCTGAAACAGAAACCTTAGCCAGAGAGGAAGAGGTGAAGCGAGAGGGTCCAATCCTGTGAATCTGTCCATGCGGGATACGGTGATAAGCAGACCGCCAGCCTTCCTACCTTTGGGACGACTCCAATTGTTAGGGCGGAGACCATCTCGTCATAATATACAGTGTCTTTGCCTTAGCAGAGAGATCGTCTCAGTCTTTTTATTGGAGACAAAGGTTCAACCATGTTTGTCAGACCGTTAATAAGTCAATGATTGGTCATTGCTTGCTCAGACGCTGTGTGGGTTTACAGTGGCTTGTGAAAGTATTCACCCCCCCCGGCATTTTTTCTATTTTGCCTTACAACCTGGAGTTAAAGTAGATTTTTCTGGGGGGGTTGTATCATTTGATTTACACAACATGTCTACCACTTTGAAGATGCAACATATATTTTCTTGTGAAACAAACWATCAAATAAGACAAAAAAACAGAATAGTTATGCACTCAAGTTTTCACCCCCCCAAAGTCAATACTTTATAGAGCCACATTTTGCAGCAATTACAGCTGCAAGTCTCTTGGTATGTCTCTATAAGCTTGGCACATCTAGCCACTGGGATTTTTGCCCATTATTCAAGSCAAAACTGCTTCAGCTCCTTCAAGTTGGATGGGTTCCGCTTGTGTACAGCAATCTTTAAGTCATGTCAGTTTCTCAATTGGATTGAGGTCTGGGCTTTGACTAGGCCATTCCAAGACATTTAAATGTTTCCCCTTAAACCACTCGAGTGTTGCTTTAGCAGTATGCTTAGGGTCATTGTTCTGCTGGAAGGTGAACCTCCGTCCCAGTCTCAACTCTCTGGAAAACTGAAACAGGTTTCCCTCAAGAATTTCCCTGTATTTAGCGGCATCCATCATTCCTTCAATTCTGACCAGTTTCCCAGTCCCTGACGATTGAAAAACATCCCAGGGGTGATGGGAGGTGTTAGGTTCGCGCCAGACATAGCGTTTTCCTTGATGGKCAAAAAGCTKAATTTTAGTCTCATCTGACCAGGGTACCTTCTTCCATATGTTTGGGGAGTGAAAAAGCAATGGGGATGTAAAATATACTGTGTCCATAAAATGTATGAAGGTTCTGAACTTTTGTGAAACATCACAACATAATTMAAAAAAATATGGCAAATAGAAATCCAAAATTGGTTCKTCAGAGGGGGGTGCAGAAGCCATTTRCGGTCTGTAATAAAGCCCTTTTGTGGGGAAAAACGCATTCTGATTGGCTGGCTCCCCAGTGGGTGTGCCTATGCCCTCCCAGGCCCATCCTAGGGCTGCGCTGCCCAGTCATGTGAAATCCATAGATTAGGGACGAATTTATTTATTTCTATTGACTCATTTCCTTTATATGAACTGTAACTCAGCAAAATCTTTGAAACTGTTGCATGTTGTGTTTTTTATATATATTTTTTTCAGTGTAGTTATTTTTCTAATTCTATAATTGGAGCACTTTGAAAACACTTGTTTGACACGACAACAGATGAAAAAGCCAGTGAGGAWTTATTGTGACAGGAAAAAGAGTTGGTCAGTGTTTCAGGGGACCCTAATTAGATGTTACATTACATGTTTTCTCTTACGTCATTAAGATAGCTAGCGCTCGRTAACATTCATGCATTGTCTATTTTGACTGTACTGGTAACAGGCTGTATTAGCTAGCTACGTTCGAACGTTTAGCTAACGAGTGATTAGCATTAGCGGCTAACACAATGTATTTTAACAACTTGCCAAGAAAAGACAAACAAGCTGTTTGCAGACAGTAAGATACACTATTAGTTTGTGTAATTATAGAATGCTTTTTTTGCCAGCAGGACCTACAGTGGGGAGAACAAGAGCCTAACGAGTGATTAGCATTAGCAGCTAACACAATGTATTTTAACAACTTGCTAGGAAAAGACAAACAAGCTGTTTGCAGACAGTAAGATACACTATTAGTTTGTGTAATTATAGAATGCTTTTTTTGCCAGCAG
>NW_019944167.1:39623-47942 GCF_002910315.2 Salvelinus sp. IW2-2015
TATTTGATACACTGCCGATTTTGCAGGTTTTCCTACTTACAAAGCATGTAGAGGTCTGTCATTTTTATCATAGGTACACTTCAACTGTGAGAGACGGAATCTAAAACAAAAATCCAGAAAATCACTTGTATGATTTTTAAGTAATTAATTTGCATTTTATTGCATGACATAAGTATTTGATCACCTACCAACCAGTAAGAATTCCGGCTCTCACAGACCTGTTAGTTTTTTCTTTAAGAAGCCCTCCTGTTCTCCACTCATTACCTGTATTAACTGCACCTGTTTGAACTCGTTCCTGTATAAAAGACACCTGTCCACACACTCAATCAAACAGACTCCAACCTCTCCACAATGGCCAAGACCAGAGAGCTGTGTAAGGACATCAGGGATAAATTGTAGACCTGTACAAGGCTGGGATGGGCTACAGGACAATAGCCAAGCAGCTTGGTGAGAAAGGCAACAACTGTTGGCACAATATTAGAAAATGGAAGAAGTTCAAGATGACGGTCAATCACCCTCGGTCTGGGGCTCCATGCAAGATCCTCACCTCGTGGGCATCAATGATCATGAGGAATGTGAGGGATCAGCCCAGAACTACACGGCAGGACCTGGTCAATGACCTGAAGAGAGCTGGGACCACAGTCTCAAAGAAAACCATTAGTAACACACTACGCCGTCATGGATTAAAATCCTGCAGCGCAGCAAGGTCCCCTGGCTCAAGCCAGCGCATGTCCAGGCCCGTCTGAAGTTTGCCAATGACCATCTGGATGATCCAGAGGAGGAATGGGAGAAGGTCATGTGGTCTGATGAGACAAAAATAGAGCTTTTTGCTCTAAACTCCACTCGCCGTGTTTGGAGGAATAGAAGGATGAGTACAACCCCAAGAACACCATCCCAACCGTGAAGCATGGAGGTGGAACATCATTCTTTGGGATGCTTTTCTGCAAAGGGGACAGGACGACTGCACCGTATTGGGGGAGGATGGATGGGGCCATGTATCGCGAGATCTTGACCAACAACCTCCTTCCCTCAGTAAGAGCATTGAAGTGGGTCGTGGCTGGGTCTTCCAGCATGACAACGACCCGAAACCACCAGCCAGGGCACTAAGGAGTGGCTCCGTAAGAAGCATCTCAGGTCCTGGAGTGGCCTAGCCAGTCTCCAGACCTGAACCCAATAGAAAATCTTTGGAGGGAGCCGAAAGTCCGTATTGCCCAGCGACAGCCCCGAAACCTGAAGGATCTGGAGAAGGTCTGTATGGAGGAGTGGGCCAAAATCCCTGCTGCAGTGTGTGCAAACCTGGTCAAGAACTCAAGGAAACGTATTGATCTCTGTAATTGCAAACTAAGGTTTCTGTACCAAATATTCAGTTTCTGCTTTTCTGATGTATCAAATACTTTGTCATGCATAAAAATGCAAATTAATTACTTAAAAATCATACAATGTGATTTTCTGGATTTTTGTTTTTAGATTCCTTCTCTCACAGTTGAAGTGTACCTATGATAAGAAATTACAGACCTCTACATGCTTTGTAAGTAGGAAAACCCTGCAAAATTGTCAGTGTATCAAATACTTGTTCTCCCCACTGTAAGCCCTTCTTACATCAGCTGGTGTTCAAAGTGCTGTACAGAACCCCAGCCTAAAACGCCCAACAGCAAGCCAATGCAGGTGTAGAAGGCACGGTGGCTAGGGAAACAACTCCCTAAGACATACTCCCAGACATTTCATTTATTTATTTTATTTTGGAACGTTTATAGAACATCTACTTTCCATGCAGAAGATTGATGTAGGGACAGTTTTGAATGGCATAAACATCTGTCTTCAGCATACTATACATTATATAGGCTAATGAATCCCTGGTGTAACGGAAAACATAACTTATACAATGCCCCATCCACACTATGGTAGGGGAGAGTGTTTATTTATTTCACCCGTTACTTAACCAGGTAAGGCCAGTTGAGAACAAGTTTCTCATTTACCAACTGCGACCTGGCAAGCTAAAGCAAAGCAGTGCAACACAAACTACAACACAGAGTTACCATGGGAATAGACAAACGTACAGTCAATAAACACAATAGAGAAAATCTATATACAGTGTGTTGCAAAATGAGGTAAGATTAGGGGGTAAGACAATAAATAGGTCGTAGTGGCGAAGTAAATTCACAATTTAGGAATTAAACACTGGCGGATAGATGTGCAGAAGATGAATGTGCAAGTAGAGTACTGGGGTTCAAGGAACCCACAAAAATTTATAAATAACCAATTTGGGGAGAAGTAGTTGGATGCCAATTAACAGATGGCCTTGTACAGGTGCAGTGATCTGTGAGCTGCTCTGACAGCTGATCGCTTGAAGTTAGTGAGGGAGAGTTATGAGTCTCCAGCTTCAGTTGGATTTTTTGGCAATTCGTTCCAGTCATTGGCCAGCAGAGCACTGGAGGAAAGGCGGGCAAAGGAGGAATAGGCTTTGGGGGTGACCAGTGGATATATACCTGGCTGGAGCGCGTGCTACGGGTGGCGTTGCTGCTATGGTGACCAGTGAGCTGAGGATAAGGCGGGGCTTTTACCTGAAAATACTTATAGATGACCTGGAGTCAGAGTTTTGGCGACGAATTGAAGCGAGGGGCCAGCCCAACAAGGGCATACGGTTCCGCAGTGGTGGGTAGTGACTTTGGTTTTGTGACACACAGATGGCACTTGATCGACTGCATCCAATTTGGCTAGTAGAGTCGTTGGAGCTATTTTATAAATGACATCACAGAAGTCGGGATCGGTATGAATATGTCAGTTTTTACGAGGGTATGTTTGGGCCAGCATGAGTGAAGGAGCTTTGTTGCGAAATAGGAAGCCCGATTCTAGAATAGTATTTGGAATTGGAGATGCTTTACTGTGAGTCTGGAAGGAGAGTTTACAAGTCTAACCAGACACCTAGGTATTTGGTAATTCCACATATTTTCAGTCAGACCTCAGAACCGTCAGAGTAAGGATGCTGGATCGGGTGGGAAGTGCAGGCAGCGATCGGTTGAGAGAGGCATGCATTTAGTTTGCTTGCATTTTAAGAGAGTTGGAGGCCACGGTCAGGAAGAGTTGTATGGCATTGAAGGCTTCGTCTGGAGTTAGTTTAAACAGTGTCCAAAGAAGGGCCAGAAGTATACAGAATAGTGTCGTCTGCGAGAGGTGGATCATGGAATCATCAGCAGCAAAGAGGCATCATTGATGTATACAGAGAAAACCTTTATTTAACTAGGCAGTCCAGTTAAGAAACACTTCTTATTTACAATGAGCCTCCCGCGACCGACACTGGGCCAAATGTGCACCGTCCTATGGGACTCCCAATCACGGCCGGATGTGCTACAGGGACTGTAGGTGACCCTTTTGCACTGAAATGCAATGCCTTAGACCCGCTGCCGCCACTCGGAGCCCAGTCAATCTTATATCGATTTTATACTGTTGGCGGCAGTTTTGTCCTAGCAGTGATTAAATAGCAGACAAACATCTAACACTGGGCTGGACTGCATGCTCGATACTTGATCTGGAGATTCAATAACAGGAGAGCCAGGACAATAGAGTTACATGAGAGAGAAAGAGAATTTGTCTTAAGCTTTTTTGGTGCGTACTGTATTGATCGTTGTGCTGTTCTTAGGTGTGTGTGTGTGTGTGTGTGTGTGTGTGTGTTGTTGTGGTGTGTGTGTGTGTGTGTGTGTGTGGTGGTGTGTGTGTGTGTGTGTGTTGTGGGTGTGTGTGTGTGTGTGTGTCGGTTTGTGTGTGTTGTGTGTGTGTGTGTTGTGTGGCCGTGTGTGCGGTGTGTGGCGTGGAGCGTGTTGTGTGGGGTTGTGTCTTTCTATAATGTCTGTCAAACACACAGACGACACAAATACAACACACACGTCACATGGCATGTGTGTGTGTTTGTAACATGTTGCTGTGTTTATTAATTTCTTTACACGTCTAGTTCTAGGCAAAATCATTAGATGAGATGGTTAATCTTGTACTTCTGTTTGCTTCACTACTTACGGAGTCACTACAATACTAGTTAGACATGAAATGAGTTTCAATGAAAAGGAAATATAGTCCAGACATTGAAGAGAATTAAAAATAATGGATTTTTAATTTAAATAATAATTGTGTCCTCCATTTGCAGGCAATCCTACAGCCTTGCAGACCTTTGGCATTCTAGTTGTCAATTTGTTGAGGTAATCTGAAGAATTTTCACCCCATGGCTTCTGAAGCACTCCTCACAATTGGAATTGGCTTTTGATGGGCACTTCCTTAGTACCATACGGTGGTATATACTAGGCGGTGTCAGAGGAAGCCCCAAAAAATGGTCAAAGACTCCAGTCCCCCATGTCATAGAAGGTTCTCTCTGCTACCGAACGACAAGCGGTACCTGAGTCCCAAGTCTAGGTCCAGAAGGCTCCTTAACAGCTTCTACCCCCAAGCCATAAGACTGCTGAACAACTAATCAAATGGCCACCCGGACTATTTGCATTGACCCCGCCCTCCCTCCCTTTTTTTGTTTTTACACTGCTGCTACTGGCTGTTTATTATCTAGACAGTCACTTTACCCTTACCTAAATGTACAAATTACCTCGACTAACCTGTACCCCCGCACATTGACTCGGTACCGGTACCCCCTGTATAAAACCTCATTTTTGTATATTTTTAACTTGAGTTTATTTTGTAAATTTTCTTAACTGCATTATTGGTTAAGGGCTTGTAACGAAGCATTTCACAGTAAGGTCTACCTACACCTGTTGTATTTGGTACATGTGACAAATAAAATGTGATTTATATTAAGAAGCAAAGTGGAAATCTGCATCGTTGTCAGCAACATCTTGTTGCATCTGACGGTGCAGACGGAGTGAATGACACGGCAAGGGCTTGGAGTGACACGGGGCAGGGCTTGGAGTGACACGGGGCAGGGCTTGGAGTGACACGGGGCAGGGCTTGGAGTGGCACGCAGCATGAGTGACGACTCAAGCAGCAAACGGAGTCAACTATTAAAAAAGGACATTGTGATTTGCCGGAGAGGCAAATTCATTTAACAAACCAAACATTGAAATACCGTAATAGATGGTCAAGTAAAAACCCAAACCGGTCTGTGCATCCATACCAGTGTATATAGTAAAATACGATATACTGCCCAGCTTCTCTGTTCCACTGCCCCCTGGGAAGCATCACCCTCTACCTTCAACAGGAGCTCACATTTTGTATTAAAAAAATATATACACTGCTCAAAAAAATAAAAGGGAACACTTAAACACACAAATGTAAACTCAAAGTCAGTCACACTTCTGTGAAATCAAACTGTCCACTTAGGAAGTGTCGGTCTTTGCTATCGTTAAATTGAAGACTTACTAGTTTTTATCATAGATTCCTATAATTAGGGATTACGCGACCACTTGAGTAATAGCATAACTAATTAACTATGAATTCGAGGGCACCAGGGAAAGTTATTAGATTACAAGGTTATTATTTCCCAAATATAACCTTTCCCGATATTTTCTTATCTGATCAATGGTCTTCTAATTCAATTTGTATTTATTCTACCTTTCGTCAGTCTCATTCCAAACGTCGTAAATCGCTGATCTGCACGAACCCAGTCTTCACTATGAGTCATCCATACATCAATTGTCTTAAATCATTTATTTATTACTAACTAATTAATTCACAGAAATGCATAAACAAACAACTTAAAATAGTTACATGAAATGGTGGAAGGAATATGCCCTAGTGGGCTAAACCGGCATGGCGCTGTTAGACAAAGGGAAAGTTGCGTTCGACTAAGAAATTCACTACAGAGTCCATAATTATAAAAATTGACATGCTAATCCTTACACATGAACGCTCACTCATTCGGGAACAATTTGCAAATCAATATATATATAGTTACGTCCCAGGTGTGTGTGTCGTTGGAGAGAAGTTCGTTTTGGTTTGGAGTGAAGTTCTGTCTCGGTTGTGTATTGTTCAGAGTGTCATTCGTTAAAGAATGATTGTTTCGCGGTTGTCTTTCTTCGCGTTCCAATGATACAGAATTCCTAGCTGCAGACTAGTAATCAATATCAAAACTTGTTCTTATTGGTATAAGAGTTTAACCACGTGGGATTGGTTAAAAGATTCAGCAGTCCTGTTCTTAACCTTTGTCCTCTCGTGATTGAGAGAAACATGGCCTAATGGTATTCCTAAAGTTGGCTTTTATTCAGATAGCAGAGAGGGGTGGTCCCATGGTCTCTGACCCAACTGGCTCAGGGGCGTTCCTTGGATTTAGTTCAAATACAACCGGGAGTTGTATTTCCTTCATTAAACAGTTCAACATCATATTACACAATTATACAAACAGTATCATACTCACTCATTCATTTTATACAACACACAGATGTAAACTTCATATCGAGGTTTATANTGGTCTCTGACCCATACTGGGCTCAGGGCGGTCCTTGGATTTAGTTCAAATGAAAAAAGGTATTTGTCTTTTTCTTAATTAAACAGTCCAAAATCATATTACACAATTATACAAACAGTATCATACTCACTCATTCATTTTATACAACAAACAGATGTAAACCTCATATCTGAGGTTATTATATAAACAGCGGTATGGTAATGTAGTCCCACAGTCTCTCCTGAGTTTCTCACATGGGGACAAATGGACATGTTAATAGCTGGACTCTTCTACTGATCTTTATACTTTTGCAGGAATATGAAATATGTTCGTACCTCAAGTTCTGTGAGGTGGAAGAGAATTCCTTTGTCCTGAAAGTTTACCCTCTGTCTAATACTGTTTGTGGTGAGGAGATTCTCAGGAATTTACGACATCTCTCTGTGATCACCGCATGGGTTGTGGTAGGAAAGGGAGATGCAGGGAGAGGGGGATGGGGTTTGCAGTACCCAAGCAGGCAACGTCATGACAGTTACATTGAGACATGATCACCTCCTTTTTTAATTTGTGGAAATACTTGGGAACAGTGTTCCTAAATTAAACAATTGTTTTGCTGAATTCCTGAATTTCTTTGGACTAAAAGCGGTTTTGGCCAACGTTGCTGTTGCTGACCCCTGCTATATACTTTGATTTTGTAATTTTTATGAACTCAGTCCGGCTTTAAAATTACTCTTGAAAGTTGTAATAGTAGAATGCACAAGGTGCCATTTAGAAATTGGGTGGTGCATCATCAGTTCCTCTTGTCATGTCAGTCACTACAAACCTTAGAGAGATATTTAAAACATGCCAGAATTGTTCAGTTTAACTAGGTCAGCTATTTCTTTACCGTTTTTTTCCCCCATAGATGTTGTAATTTTTTGGTCACATGAATACACATTAGACATGGCAAAATATATAGAATTGCAAGAACATAAAACAAAGCAACATTTTCTTTGCACCCAATGATACAATTTGAAGAATTGCAGGAAATGAGCTTTAAACCAGCAACATTCTCTCCACCAACAAGAGGGGTGTGAACAGTGCTTGTTCCCAAAGAAAAAGATGTGGCGCGTGCGCACAGGGGGGGCAGAGTGAAAAAGTTTGGGAACCCCTGCTCTAGAATGCTGGTCTAACAAATCCAATCTTTGCGCAGTGGAAAAAATCCACCATGTAATATATAACAAATCCCCTGTTTATAGCAAATCCCAATAGTGGATCTAAGAGAGGTCTAGACAAAGATCCTCTGGTCTGAGAGAGAGAGGAGAGAAGAGAGGAGAGAGAGGAGAGGACAGGTGGGAAATCACTCGGCCACCTTATCAATCCACTGACACTCTATTCAGCTGACAGCCTATTTAACTAGACCAGGACCTGGGACCACCAGACTGGAGACCTCTACATTAACACTGGGCCTGTGTGTGTGTGTCTGTGTGTGTACTGTTTAAACAGTATTTCCAAAATATGTTTCTATACTATAGTTTAGGACATTGTTGACTATATTGACAATCCATAATGCATCTCTAATGGAAACGGCGTCAGTGAGGCGACTCACCCGTCGAGCAGCAGAATGGCGTTCTTGCGTGGTGGCCCAGCGTTAGGGCCGTAGAGGTGTGCTCGGCTGTAGTAGCGTACAGATTGCAGTAGTGTTCTCAGCAGGGTGTAGTCCTTGGCTAGCTGGGTACTGTTCACTGTCTGACCCACCATGCTTCGGTAGCCATTAGGCTCTGGAGAGAGATGGAGAGAGGAATGAAATTAAAGCAATAGAAAAAGTCATAAAATCTGATTTTAAACTAACCCTAACCTTAACCCTAACCCTAACCTTAACCCTAACCCTAACCCTAACCCTAACCCTAACATTAACCTTAACCCTAACCCTAACCCTAACCTTAACCCTAACCCTAACCCTAACC
>NW_019944167.1:47967-55356 GCF_002910315.2 Salvelinus sp. IW2-2015
TCAGGCAGGTGTAGTCCTTGGCTAGCTGGTACTGTTCACTGTCTGACCCACCATGCTTCGGTAGCCATTAGGCTCTGGAGAGAGATGGAGAGAGGAATGAAATTAAAGCAATAGAAAAAGTCATAAAATCTGATTTTAACTAACCCTAACCTTAACCTAACCCTAACCTTACCTAACCCTAACCCTAACCCTACCTAACATTAAACCTTAACCCTAAACCCTAACCCTAACCTTAACCCTAACCCTAACCCTAACCTTTAACCCTAACCCTAACCTAACCCTAACCTTAACCCTAACCTTAATGCCTAACCCTAACCTTAACCCTAACCCTAACCTAATGCCTAACCCTAACCCTAACCTTACCACCCACTGCTATCCCTAATGCCTAACTCTAACTAATGCCTAACCCTAACCTAATGCCTAACCCTAACCTTAACCACACTGCTATCCTTAATTCCTAACCCTAACCACATCGCTTTCCCTAATGCCTAACCCTAACCTTAACCACACTGCTATCCTTAATTCCTAACCCTAACCACACTGCTTTCCCTAATGGTAACCCTAACCTTAACCACAACTGCTACCCTAATGCCTAACCCTAACCTTAAATTAAGACCAAAAAGCTACTTTTTTTATAATATAGCCAATGTTGAGGTTGCAGCTGGTCTATCTAAGGGGAAATCGCTCAGGTCTACCTCCAGAACTAAACTCATGATAGTATTACAGCGAGACACAAGCGTGTCATTCTAACGCTGTCCAACACAAGAGTGTTGGAGAGAAATAAAGATCACAACAGCTAAGGCCAATCCACGTTGCCCTCTATAGCTTCTACCTTCTGGCGAGAGTGCTTGTATCTGTCATTTGGCAGGGGTCGACTGCACCACATAAAAAGGCATCAGCTGTTTATTCTCCTTTTTAAAACCACTCCATCCTTCATCATGCTAAAATATTCTCTCTCTCTCTCTCTCTCTCTCTCTCTCTCTCTCTCTCTCTCTCTCTCTCTCTCTCTCTCTCTCTCTCTCTCTCTCTCTCTCTCTCTCTCTCTCTCTCTCTCTCTCTCTCTCTTCTTCTCTCTCTACTCTCTCTCTCTCTCTACTCTCTCTCTACTCCTCTCTTCACTCTTTGAAAGGCTTCCTTTCAATCATGACTCAGAGTCAAAACTTACACATGTGCATGCCCTCTCAAGGCTTTGGCCAGCACCAGTACTTATTTTGTTTTGTTATCATGAGCACTGCCAATGATATCAACTTCTTTACCAGAGCAGCTAAAAGTAAGCAATGTACTAGGAAGTCTATTATACTGAATTTATGTGCTGTGTTATCATAGAATTGCTACTATCATATTGTATAGTGTACAGCCACTAGGAGTTATACATAAGGCATTCATAACACCTTCATGAAACCAGGTCATAACACCATTATGAAACCAGTCATAACACCTTCATGAAACCAGTCATAAACACCTTCATGAAACCAGTCATAACACCATTATGAAACCAGTCATAACACCTTTATGAAACCAGTCATACCTCACATTCATGAAACCAGTCATAACACCTTCATGAAACCAGTCATAACACCTTTATGAAACCAGTCATAACACCTTCATGAAACCAGTCATAACACCTTCATGAAACCAGCGTCACACACCTTTATAAACCATGTCATAACACCATTATGAAACCAGTCATAACACCTTCATGAAACCAGTCATACACCTTCATGAAACCAAGTCATAACACCTTATGAAACCAGGCATAACACCTTCATGAAACCAGTCATAACACCTTCATGAAACCAGTCATAACACCTTTATGAAACCAGTCATAACACCTTCATAAACCAGTCATAAACACCTTCATGAAACCAGTCATAACACCTTCATGAAAACCAGTCATAAACCTCATGATCAAAACCAGTCATAACACCTTCATGAAACAGTCATTAACACCATTATGAAACCAGTCATAACACCTTCATGAAACCAGTCATAACACCTTCATGAAACCAGTCATAACACCTTATGAAACCAGTCATAACACCCTTATTGAAACCATCATACACATTCATGAAACCAGTCATAACACCTTCATGAAACCAGTCATAACACCTTCATGAAACCGGTCATAACACCTTTATGAAACCAGTCATAACACCTATATGAAACCAGTCATATCACCTTTATGAAACCAGTCATAACACCTTCATGGAACCAGTCATAACACCTTCATGAAACCAGGCATAACACCTTTATGACACCAGTCATAACACCTTTATGAAACCAGTCATGACAGCTTCATGAAACCAGTCATAACACCTTTATGAAACAGGTCATAACACCTTTATGAAACCAGTCATAACACCTTTATCAGTGTTGCAGTATCATTCATCACAAGCTTCATAATATAGAAATATAATTTTATTGTAGTTCTATTCTTCATAACAAATGTATTCAACATCATTTATAAAGATTTTTCCAAATAAAAGTCCCGTCAAACAGATCTTTATTAATCTACTGTACAATGGAAATGTGTATTTTTACTGCCATAGCACTATTCACATAACAGGCTGGCAGCAGCACAGAGTCAGCGGTTGGTGACTTTGTGTATTGAGTGTTCCGTAGCCTCTCTCGTGAACTTTCAATTTTGCAGGATGCCGCTGAGAATAATCAGTATTATCTTCTTCAATTAGGATTTTTTTCTGTGACGACATCCAAGAGAAGGCGGATCTGAAGTAAACAGAATACCTGACCTAGAGGGAGCTCTGGCCAGGAGCACCATTCAAATGGCATGTTAGGCCTACAGCAGGGCTGCCCAACCCTGTTCCTGGAGAGCTACCTTCTTGTAGGTTTTAGCTCTCCAACAACAGGGTTGGCCTACCGCTTGTTTATAGGCCAAAAACATGTCCTCTTAGGGTTACACTTGGATTTGGAAAATATATATTATATATATATAATATTATATATACATATAATAATAATATGGCGCCGACAGAGATGGTTGCCTCGCTTCGAGTTCTTAGGAAACTTTGCAGTATTTTGTTTTTTTATGTATTATTTATTACATTGTTACCCCATGAAATCTTAAGTCTTATTACATACAGCTGGGAAGAACTGTTGGATATAAGAGCAACGTCAATTTACCAACATTACGAACAGGAATATGACTTTCCCAAAGCGGATCCTCTGTTCGGACCACCACCCAGGACAATGGATCTAATCCCAGAAGCAGACCCAAAACAACGACGCCGCAGAAGAGGCAGATGGAGCGGCCTCCTGGTCAGGCTCCGTAGACGGGCACATCGCCCAACGCTTCCGAGTATAGTACTCGCCAATGTCCAGATTCTCTAGACAACAAGGTAGACGAAATTCGAGCAAGGGTTGCCTTCCAGAGAGACATCAGAGATTGTAACGTTCTCTGTTTCACGGGAACATGGCTCTCTCGGGATATGTTGTCGGAATCGGTTCAGCCACCGAGCTTCTCCATGCATCACGCCGACAGAGATAAACACCTCTCTGGGAAAAGTAAGGGCCGGGGTGTATGCTTTATGATGAACGACTCATGGTGTAATCATAACAACATACAGGAACTCAAGTTCTTCTGCTCACCTGACATAGAATTACTTACAATCAAATGCCGGCCATTTTACCTACCAAGAGAATTCTCGTCAGTTATAGTCATAGCTGTGTACATTCACCCTCAAGCGAACACCAAGAGGGCCCTCAAGGTACTTGTAAACTATATATCCGGAGACTGCATTTATCATTTTATCAGCATATTGATTGCACGACACGCAGGGCTAATATTCTCGATCACTGCTACTCTAACGTCCGCGATGCATACAAAGCCCTCCCCCGCCCCCACTTCGGCAAATCCGACCACGACGCCATCTTGCTCGTTCCGTCTTATAGGCAGAAACTCAAACAGGATGTACCAGTGACAAGAACCATTCAATGCTAGTCTGGCCAATCATAAGCCACGCTTCAAGATAGTTTTGATCACGCGGACTGGAAAATGTTCCGGTCAGCCTCAGAGAACCACATTGACCTATACGCTGTCTCAGTGAGTGTGTTTGTAAAGAAGTGCATTGGAGATGTTGTACCCACTGTGACTATTAAAACCTACCTGTACCCATTGTTCCTGTACCCCAGAAGGCAAAGATAACTGAACTAAATGACTACCGCCCCGTAGCACTCACTTATGTCATCATGAAGTGCTTTGAGAGGCTAGTCAAGGATCATATTACCGCCACCTTACCGGCCACCCTAGAACCACTTCAATTAGCATACCGCCCGAACAGGTCCACAGATGATGCAATCGCCATCACGCTGCACACTGCCCTATCCCATCTGGACAAAAAGAATACCTATGTAAGAATGCTGTTCATCGACAACAGCTCAGCATTCAACACCATAGTACCCTCCAAGCTCATCATTAAGCTGGAGGCCCTGGGTCTCAATCCCGCCCTGTGCAACTGGGTCCTGGACTTTCTGATGGGCCGCCTCCAGGTGGTGAGGGTAGGAAACAACATCTCCATCCCGCTGATCCTCAACACTGGGGCCCCACAAGGGTGCGTTCTGAGCCCCCTCCTGTACTCCCTGTTCACCAACAACTGCGTGGCCATGCACGCCTCCAACTCAATCATCAAGTTTGCAGACAACACAACAGTAGTGAGCTTGATCACCAACAACGACGAGACAGCCTACAGGGAGGAGGTGAGGGCACTCGGAGTGTGGTGTCAGGAAAACAACCTCTCACTCAATGTCAACAAAACAAAAGAGATGATCGTGGACTTCAGGAAACAGCAGAGGGAGCACCCCCCTATCCACATTGAAGGGACAGCAGTGGAGAAGGTGGAAAGTTTTAAGTTCCTCGGCGTACACATCACAGACCAACTGAAATGGTCCACCCACACAGACAGTGTGTTGAAGAAGGCGCAACAGCAATATATTAAATGCAGTATATAGTGTCGTGTAGTAGATACTGACCGTTGCCCAGTTCCCAGGAGATGTTGTATTTCTTCCCGGCACTGTATTTGAGGAGGCTGAGTGCTGAGGAGGAGTTCCAGGAGGAGTCAGGGTTTCTCTGCAGGGCGTTGAACCCCAGGACCAGATGCAGACCAGCACACTCGGCAAAGTTGTACAGTTTGTCTAAAGACCTGGCTGGGAGCAAACCAGACGCAGTTGTAACTGTGTTTCTTTTCTAAATATTCAAGGTAACATTCAGTCATACTGTGGCCGGGCTAACTATACTACAAATAATGATGTAGAAACATTGAAAACACATTTGGGACATTTATATTCCAGTATAATAAGTATGTCTGAGGCCTCTAAAACAACTGTGCCCTTTCTAAAATCTGCACTTAACCCCTACTATTATAGGATAGTAACCAACGTGGTGGGAACAAATGTAATTATTTATCAAAACTAAGTGACCCGTCCAGAAAAACTCCTGTTCCTAGTTTTAACCTCTAACCCTGTCAATCTAAGCCTCACTCATTGTCTCAAATCAATCAAATCAAATGGTATTCGTCACAAGCTTCGTAAACAACAGGTGTAGACTAAAAGTGAAATGCTTACTTACAATGCAGAGAGAAAATATAAAAAATATTTTGAAATAATAACACAATGAGTAATGATAACATACCTACAGTACATGTCAAAAGTTTGGACACACCCACTCATTCAAGGGTTTTTCTTACTTTTTACTATTTTCTACATTGTAGAATAATAGTGAAGACATCAAAACTATGAAATAACACATATGGAATCATGTAGTAACCAAAAAAGTGTTAAACAAATCAAAAACAATTTTATATGTGAGATGTTTCATAGCCACCTTTGCCTTGATGACAGCTTTGCACACTCTTTGGTGCTACAGTACTACACTACTATGGTACTCCATACTACAGTACTTAGTTTCTATTATACTACAGTACTATAGTACTATGTTACTATGGTGCTACAATACTACATTAGTATGGTGCTACAATACTACAGTACTATGGTACTAAACCACTACAATACTACAGTCCTACAATACCACAGTACTATGATACTACAGCACTAAGTTACTATGGTACTGCAGTGCTATGTTACTATTTTACAACAGTACAACAGTACTATGCTACTAAGCTACTACAATACTACAGTACTGTGTTACTATGGTACTACAGTACTATGTGACTGAGGTACTACAATATTACAGTACTATGTTACTATGGTACTACAGTACCACAGTACAATGTTACTATGGTACTACAATGCCACAGTACTGTGTTACTACAGTACTACAGTACTGTGTTACTATGGTAATACAATACCAGTACTACAGTACTACAGTGCTATGGTACTGTTTTAAATACAGTAAAATGCTACTACAATACTAAAGTCCTACAGTAATATGTCACTACAGTACTATGGTACTACAAAACATACTGTACTATGGTCCTACAATACCACAGTAGTACAGAACTATGGTACTACAGTACCATGGTACTACAAAACCACAGTACTATGGTACTATGTTACTACAGTACTATGGTACTAAAATACTGCAGTGCTGTGTTACTACTGTACTATAGTACTGCAATACTACAGTACTATATCACTACAGTACTATGGTGCCGCAATACTACAGTACTAAGGCACTATGTTATCTTATACTGACTAGATATCTCCTAACTTTTGCCACACACTGAGGCTCTATGACTGTAGCCTACTGCCGCTTTGAAGACTTATGATTGGCCAACAACAAGCTACACGAGCCACGCTACAGACTCGTGCAAAGCAAGAGGAGCAGAAACACTATAAATTAGACCATTCCTCTCTCTCTCTCTTCTCCAGCAGGTTAATGTCTCTCTCTCTCTTCTCCAGCAGGTTAATGTCTCTCTCTCTCTACTACAGCAGGTTAATGTCTCTCTCTCTCTACTACAGCAGGTTAATGTCTCTCTCTCTCTCTTCTCCAGCAGGTTAATGTCTCTCTCTCTCTACTACAGAGGTTTTAATGTCTCTCTCTCTCTACTACAGCAGGTTAATGTCTCTCTCTCTCTCTAACTACAGCAGGTTAATGCTCTCTCTCTCCTCTACTACAGCAGGTTAATGTCTCTCTCTCTCTCTACTCCAGCAGGTTAATGTCTCTCTCTCTCTCTACTCCAGCAGGTTAATGTCTCTCTCTCTCTCTACTCCAGCAGGTTAATGTCTCTCTCTCTCTACTACAGCAGGTTAATGCTCTCTCTCTCTCTCTACTACAGCAGGTTAATGTCTCTCTCTACTACAGCAGGTTAATGTCTCTCTCTCTTCTACTACAGCAGGTTAATGCTCTCTCTCTCTCTCTACTACCAGCAGGTTAATGTCTCTCTCTCTCTCTACTCAGAGCAGGTTAACCGTAAC
>NW_019944167.1:55381-70505 GCF_002910315.2 Salvelinus sp. IW2-2015
GGCCACCAGTTTGAAATGATGAGATCATCACTTCAGCACAGAATGTCTGCATCAGGACTCTTACACCTTCAAGGATCAATCAACGAATACGGAACCAAGGCCAGACGGAGCGAATGCAAACTAGCATGTTCAAAGATATAAGATCACTCCCAAAAATTCCCACAAGACCGCGTCAGTGACTGACCATTAGGGTATGAGGTGCACAGCTCCCCGCTGCATTTTGAAAAAGCTCAAAATTCAAATCAAAGGTTTGTTCGTTTTTATCGCAGACCGTGCAAGCAAATATGTGTCTCTAGCTGCAAACTGTAACAGAATCTTGTTTTGGTCTCTTCCTCTTCTTTCACCCAGCCCTCCCCGGCACAGGAAGGCCCGTCATCAATCAGAGAGTGCGAACGATGACCGGCGGTGAGAAGGCCGGAGAGTCGGCCATGTTTGAATACTGTCACATGACCGGGCCTCCTGGAGTGGAAGTAGAGCTGGCCGTTTCCGATCGGCGAAACTGGTTTCAGCCCCGGCACTGCTCAACTGGCAAGATGCACCTCTCGGGAAGCAAGGTGGGCTATTTAGGACATCGATCAGACCTAGGCTCTATCCAACCCTGCTATCGTCCAACACTAATACGTACGCACCTGATATTCTCTAATAAGTAGCTGTCGTGATAAGCATCATCAGGTTTGTTACAACTGGAGTTGTCTGGAGTGAACCGCTACAGGGGAGTTAGACCTCTCCAGAACAGGATTGTTGGAGTTGAAACCCTACAGGGAGGGCGGGTAGCTCCCGGAACTAGTGTTGGAGTGTTGAACACCCTACAGGAGGGTAGCTCTCCAGGAACAGGTGGAGCGAAAACCCTGACAGGGAGTAGCTCGTCCAGGAACAGGGTTGGAGTGACACCCTACAGGAGTGGTAAACTCTCCAAATACATGAACAGGGTTGAATGAAACCCTACAGGAGGGTTTAGCTCTCCTAGGAACAGGGGTTGGAGTTGAAACCCTACAGGGAGAGTAGCTCTCCAGAACCTCAGGGTGGAGTGAAACTCCACAGGAGGGTAGAGGGGTTTTAGCCTCTCCAAGAACAGGGTTGGAGTGGAAACCCTACAGGGAGGGGTACTCTCCAGAACAGGGTTGAGCGAAACCTACAGAGAGGTAGCTCTCCAGAACAGGTTGGAGTGAAACCCTACAGGAGGTTGAGCTCTCCAGGAACAGGGTATTTGGAGTGAACCCTACAGTGAGGGTAGTAGCTCTCCAGAACAGGGTTGGAGTATAGTGAAACCCACAGGAGGGGGAGCTCTCTAGGAACAGTCGGGGTAGCTCTCTAGGAACAGTGGGTTGGAGTGAAACCCTACAGGAGGGCTAGCTCTCCAGAACAGGTTGGAGTGGAAAACCCTACAGGAGGGTAGCTTCTCCAGAGAACAGGTTGGAGTGAATTGAAACCCTACAGTGAGGGTAGCCTCTTCCAAGGGAACAGGAGCTTGAGTGAAACCCTACCAGGAGGGTGGCTCTCCGGAACAGGTTAGGAAAGTGAAACCCTACAGGAGGGTACTCTCCAGGACCAGGGTTGGAGTGAAACCGCTACAGGAGGGGTAGCTCTCCAGAACAGGGTTGGATGACAGTGAACCCTACAGGACATCCGGTACTCTCCAGGACGGGTGGAGTGAAACCCCTACAGGAGGCAGCTCTCCAGGAACAGGCTTGAAGTGCGAAGAAGGCCTGGCCTAAGCCACTATGAAAGGGAAAGGTTAGCAAATGCCATCCCGCTCAACATGCTTTTAATGTGAATTCCTTCCCCTTGCCCTCTTGACATTTGGAAGGCGTCTCCGCTCATTTCTTCGAGAGGCAGATTAGGACGTGTGCCTCAAATCTTTGAATAAAGTGTTTCCTTTCCATTTTTATATTTTTTATGCCCACTTTCTCCTTCATATCCACTCTGATCTAAAGGTAGATTGGTAGCTGCGGTTTTGTCCAGGCACAGATATATGAGGGCCTTCAACAATTCAATTTCTGAATACAACACACTCATTCCATAAGCAAAACTCCGGTGATAATGACATTCACTTTTGTTCTAATGAAGAAACGCAGCTCCACACAGCGATGTGAGGCAGTGTTAGCTCATGGAGCGTGGTAATAAGGTCCAGGCAGCTGACAGAGGATTTCTATTACATGGTGCCAGTCTTTCTGCTGTTAAACTCCTAGTACCATCTTGAAGACGACAGCCTGTTTGTGTTATGAAACCTTACACCTGCCAAGGATCTGAGCACCTGGCCATAATCTGTGTTACAATGGACCTAACTCAAGAAAAAAAATATACAAAACTTCCTTGCCATAATAATCTGGTTTATACGCGCTAGTAATGCAATGCCTGAATGTTATATTTAATGTAATGATACAGCCACCACTATTTGGCTATAAAGAAACCACAAATATGGATGATCACACAATTTCAATACCAATTGAGTTATAAAACCTATTTTTGTTTTTAATCATTTGTAATCACTTATTGGTCTATATATTACTACTTTAAACCTTTATACAATTTGGTGATTTCCTTCCTGTTCCAGGAGGAGAGTTTGACCTCCAGTGCTCCACCTACAAAGGGTTCACTCCGCTCGCAGGGAGCCCCTGTTCTCACCCGCTAAGCGTGGACATCCTGGAGGTCATAGCAGGTCGCACTTGCCCTCGTTTTGACTTCGCTATGCTGTCAGCGCGCTGTCGCCCACATCCCCCGATCAGTCTACCTGGAACCATTTCGAGGTTAAGTATGCTCTCTTAGAAATGTATTACTGTAGTTGCCTATTGGTACAGAAATGGACAGGCAATTAGGTGTAATGTAAAGCTCTATGAGTATGCGTCGTAATGTCTCTTGTTTACCCATTGGTTGACTCATTTATGAAGTCTTACCATAATTGTGTTTTATCTCCACCCAGAGGAACCCGGTGTGATCTATGTTTCTCTCTCTCCTCCTCTTGGATCTTGACCGAGCAGAGTGGAGGAATGTTGCGTCTGCAGGTAAGGAGGCCGTTACTCAGTTGGTCATCACCACGTCAGCAGCGGACACGGGAGCTCTACACAGCCGTCGCTAAGAGGACGGTCTAATGTCTCTCTCTCTACTCCGCCAGGAGCGACAAGCCGGATAGGATTAAAGTGCACAGCTCCTGAACCTCTCCTATCATCTGCCAGGAACCTACATCCCAGGCCCCAGGTAATGTCTTCTCTGCTCTCTCTATACCGGCAGCGCGTTCCGCAATTACGTCTTTCCGCACATTGCTCGATGGTCTGCTCTCTCTCGGAATAACCCATTACAGGCGGTTAATGTCTCTCTCTACTACTTGCGTAACGTGACAGCAGCCAGGTTAGAATGTCCTCTCTACTCTCTTAGCTACTCAGCGCCACTAGTCTGAAGTGGCTTCTTGCTTCCTCCATACTGAGTGTATCTTATGTACATATCAACTTACCACATATCAATAAGGCCACAATGTTTCAGCTTAGTCTTGCTTTAATGCCTTCTCTCTCTCGTCATTTCCCCTTTCTCCCTTTACCGTGTTACCAGTCCGTCAAGTGTCTTTAATCTTCTCTCTGCTTCCCTTCTTCTCTCCAGTCTCTGAGCCAAACTTGTACAGCAGGTTAAGTCTGCACGAGGAGCTTCTCTCCTCTCCTCTACTACTCAGTTCATCCACTCGGTTAAGTGTCTCTCTTTCTCTCTCTCGGAGTGCCGCGTACATACCAGAGCAGGTTCTGCAGCGTGAGAGTGTCTCTGCGCTACATCTCTGATCGAGAGCAAGGAAGGCAGAGGAACAAGCCCCAGGTTAATGTCTCTCTCTCTCTCTACACAGCAGGTAATGTCTGCTCTACTTCTTCTAAGCTCTCTGTCCTACATCTCAGCAGAGTAAGTCTCTCTCCCTACTACAGCAGGTTAATGTCTCTCTCTCTTCTACTAGCAGGTTAATGTCTCTCTCTCTCTCTACCACAGCAGGTTAATGTCTCTCTCTCTCTCTACTACAGCAGGTTAATGTCTCTCCTCTCTCTTACTCACAGCAGGTTAATGTCTCTCTCTCTCTACTACAGCAGGTTAATGTCTCCTCTCTCTCTTCTCCAGCAGGTAATGTCTCTCTCTCTCTCTCTACCAGCAGTTAACTCTGTCTTCTCTCTACTAAGCAGGTTAATGTCTCTCTCTCTCTCTACTACAGCAGGTTAATGTCCTCTCTCTCTCTTCTCAGCAGGTAAGTCTCTTCTCTACTACAGCAGGTTAATGTCTCTCTCTCTCTCTCTACTACAGCAGGTTAATGTCTCTCTCCTCTCTTCCCAGCAGGTTAATGTCTCTCTCTACTACAGCAGGTTAATGTCTCTCTCTCTCTCTACAGGTTAATGTCCTCTCTCTCTCTACACAGCAGGTTAATGTTCTCTCTCTCTCTCTACTACAGCAGGTTAATGTCTCTCTCTCTCTCTATACAGCAGGTTAATGTCTCTCTCTCTCTCTCTTCTACTACAGCAGGTTAATGTCTCTCTCTCTCTACTACAGCAGGTTAATGTCTCTCTCTCTCTCTCTCTCTCTCTCTCCAGCAGGTTAATGTCTCTCTTCTCTCTCTCTCTACTACAGCAGGTAATGTCTCTCTCTCTCTACTAAGCAGGTTAATGTCTCTCTCTCTCTCTACTACAGCAGGTTAATGCTCTCTCTCTCCTCTACTACAGCAGGTTAATGTCTCTCTCTCTCTCTACTACAGCAGGTTAATGTCTCTCTCTCTCTCTTCTCCAGCAGGTTAATGCTCTCTCTCTCTACTACAGCAGGTTAATGCTCTCTCTCTCTCTACACAGCAGGTTTATGTCTCTCTCTCTCTACTACAGCAGGTTAATGTCTCTCTCTCTCTACTAAGCAGGTTAATGTCTCTCTCTCTCTACTACAGCAGGTTAATGTCTCTCTCTCTCTCTACTACAGCAGGTAAGACTCTCTCTCTCTCTCTACTACAGCAGGTTAATGTCTCTCTCTCTCTACTACAGCAGGTTAATGGCTCTCTCTCTCTACTACAGCAGGTTAATGTTCTCTCTCTCTCTCTCTCTACTCAGCAGGTTAATGTCTCTCTCTCTCTCTCTACTACAGCAGGTTAATGCTCTCTCTCTCTCTCTTACTACAGCAGGTTAAGTCTCTCTCTCTCTACTACAGCAGTAATGTCTCTCTCTCTTACTACAGCAGGTTAATGTCTCTCTCTCTCTACTACAGCAGTTAATGTCTCTCCTCCTCTACTACAGCAGGTTAATGTCTCTCTCTCTCCACTACAGCAGGTAATGTCTCTCTCTCTCTACTACAGCAGGTTAATGTCTCTCTCCTCTCTACAGCAGTTAAGCTCTCTCTCTCTACACAGCAGGTTAATGTCTCTCCTCTCACTACAGCAGGTTAATGTCTCTCTCTCTCTCTACACAGCAGGTTATGCGTATCTCTGCCAAAACATGGTGCCTGACTGGTCCCACGCTCTTCACGGCGACTGTCTGCTCCAGACACCAAACCATCCACTCTACCTCATCACTCCCCTCAACATCTCACAATTCTCCTCGCTCAGTCTATCCCAATCCTCCTCTTCGCTCTCAAACTCGCCCCTCGGCTTCGCTGACCAACCCGTGTGCCTCCTCCCAAAAATTGGGGGGCTGCCTTTCGGGCTTCCGTCGTGGTCGGGAACTTCGGAGTCGCCGTTGTCCTCCTTCGCTGCCTCCGCCTGCTTCCATGGCAGGGTCTTGCCCCTGCCACAACCTCCTCCATGTCCATGATGTCCTCCACTCCCTTTTCTCCCGGCCCAGGATCCCTGCTCCTCCTGGCCACGCTGCTTGGTCCTTTGGTGGTGGGATCTTCTGTTACGCTCGTTAGATGAATGAGCCTAAGGTGCAGCGTGGTAGGCAAACATCTTACTTTTACTTCAAATGACACCAAAAACCAACAAAATACAAAACGAACGTAAAGTTCTGCAAGCTATACAGCAACTAACAAAATCAAGATCCAACAAAACTAAGGTGGAAAACAGGCTGCCTAAGTATGATCCCTAATCAGAGACAATGATCGACAGCTGCCTCTGATTGGGAACCATACCCGGCTAACAAAGAAATAGAACACATAGATTTCCCACCCAAGTCACACCCTGACCTAACCAAATAGAGAATAAAAGGATCTCTAAGGACAGGGCGTGACAACACACCACTCATTAAGACAGAGGCTGTCTCTACACACCACTCATAAGACAGAGGCTGTTCCTACACACCACTCATTAAAACAGAGGCTGCCTCTACACACCACTCATTAAGACAGAGGCTGTCTCTACACACCACTCATTAGGACAGAGGCTGCCTCTACACACCACTCATTAAGACAGAGGCTGTCTCTACACACCACTCAATAAGACAGAGGCTGTCTCTACACACCACTCATTAAGACAGAGGCTGTCTCTACACACCACTCATTAAGACAGAGGCTGCCTCTACACACCACTCATTAAGACAGAGGCTGTCTCTACACACCACTCATTAGGACAGAGGCTGTCTCTACACACCACTCATTAAGACAGAGGCTGTCTCTACACACCACTCATTAGGACAGAGGCTGTCTCTACACACCACTCATTAAGACAGAGGCTGTCTCTACACACCACTCATTAAGACAGAGGCTGTCTCTACACACCACTCATTAGACAGAGGCTGTCTCTACACACCACTCATTAAGACAGAGGCTGCCTCACACACCACTCATTAAGACAGAGGCTGTCTCTACACACCACTCATTAAACAGAGGCTGCCTCTACACACCACTCATTAAGACAGAAGCTGTCTCGACACACCACTCATTAAGACAGAAGCTGTCTCGACACACCACTCATTAAGACAGAGGCTGTCTCTACACACCACTCATTAAGACAGAGGCTGTCTCTACACACCACTCATTAAGACAGAGGCTGTCTCTACACACCACTCATTAAGACAGAGGCTGTCTCTACACACCACTCATTAAGACAGAAGCTGTCTCGACACACCACTCATTAAGACAGAAGCTGTCTCGACACACCACTCATTAAGACAGAGGCTGTCTCTACACACCACTCATTAAGACAGAGGCTGTTCACACACCACTCATTAAGACAGAGGCTGTCTCTACACACCACTCATTAAGACAGAGGCTGTCTCTACACACCACTCATTAAGACAGAGGCTGTCTCTACACACCACTCATTAAGACAAGGCTGTCTCTACACACCACTCATTAAGACAGAGGCTGTCTCTACACACCACTCATAAGACAGAGGCTGCCTCTACACACCACTCATTAAGACAGAAGCTGTCTCGACACACCACTCATTAAGACAGAAGCTGTCTCGACACACCACTCATTAAACAGAAGCAGGGGCACAGGAACCAGGCTGCTAGAGAGAGGGAGGAGAGGGGGAGGAGAGGGAGGAGAGGGGAGATGGAAGAGACGGGGAAAGATGAAGGGAGGGGGAGAGGGGAGGAGAGGGGAGATGGAAAAGACGGGGAAAGATGGAAGGGAGGGGGGAGAGGAGAGAGGGGAGATGGAAAAAGACGGGGGAAAGATGGATGGGAGGGGGAGAGGGGAGGAGAGGGGAGATGGAAGAGACGGGGAAGATGGAAGGGAGGGGGGAGAGGGGGAGGAGAGGGGGAGATGGGTGAGATGGGAGAGTGGGAGGAGACGGGGAGAGAAGGAGGGGGGAGAGGGGGAAGAGAGGGAGGAGAGAGTGAGAGAGGGGAACAGAGGGAGGAAAGAGGGGAAGAGAGGGAGACCCTGAAGCTATAGGTCTGTGATGAGGTCCAGACTGGTTCAATAAGCTAATGACATTACAGAGGTATCCTGAACTCAGCTCCCTAGGGGGGGTGTGCGTGTGTGCGTGTGCGTGTGTGTGTTCGTGTGTGCGGTTGTGCATTGTCTGCACTCATCTGCCTAAATGTTAAGGTCCCACTTTAAGCGAACCACAAGTTTTAAAGGCTTTATATAGCAAACAGTACATACATGTCTATATGTACACAGACTTTATGTTGAAGTGTCAGAGTGTGGTCACAACACATTCTTTCACATGTTATAAAGCCTTTTTAGGGATTCACATAGTGTGGCAATGCACCCTACATAGGGAGGTATGTCACACTTTATAAATCATTTATACAGTATGACATTAGTTTATAGATGATTCGTGAAGCATTTATATTGTGTTTAAGAAGACTTTATGTATACATTATAAAGCCTTAATAAGTTGTTGTTGGTTTAAACTGGGACAACGATAACTAATCCAGTCTTGTTGAGATAAATGGTACGTTAGAG
The DNA here is from genome assembly GCF_002910315.2 of Salvelinus sp. IW2-2015. Classification (NCBI taxonomy): domain Eukaryota; kingdom Metazoa; phylum Chordata; class Actinopteri; order Salmoniformes; family Salmonidae; genus Salvelinus; species Salvelinus sp. IW2-2015. The sequence goes on from NW_019944167.1 coordinate 63,677, forward strand.
AGTAAGCAGCCAGGGTCTCTGGAAACGTCTGATGTTTCTCACTAAAGGACTCCTGTAGTTCCTGCCAGTGTTTCATCCTTTTGCAGACGGACACAGACACACACATTACGGCTCCGCACGCCACTCATATTCCCCCAGACTAACCCTGCTTAAAGCATTATTCCCCCCACAATCGATCCAGGACTTGGCGAGAACTGACGTAAGGAATTCTATCTCTGTCAATATAATTTGTCAAAGTATGACAGCGCAATGCTTTGTTAAGGTTAGCACATGTATCAGCTTATAAATATTCAAATGAATAGCCAAAGCCCTGAATTAGGTAAATGATACAATATGGTAGGATGAATAATGCAGCTACTTCAGACAGCACAAAGATCTCTAGCTGTCACAGACATGTCCATGTAGAGCGCTCTACTTATCATTTAGTTAACCATCTGAGCCTATTCTACACTCTTCCACTGTGTTTCTATCCAATACTATTCTTTTATATTATATTCCACTTTTTTTCTATTCAATTCAATTCAATTATATTATATTCCATTGTGTTTCTATTATATTCCACTGTTTTCTATTCAATTCAATGATATTCTATTCTAATCCATTGTGTTTCTATTATATTCCACTGTTTTCTATTCAATTCAATGATATTCTATTCTAATCCATTGTGTTTCTATTCTATTCCACTGTTTTTCTATTAAATTTAATTATATTCTATTCCATTGTGTTTCTATTCTATTCACCTGTGTTTCTATTCAATTAAATTATATTCTATTCCATTGTGTTTCTATTCTATGCCATTGTTTTTGTATTATATTATTTTCCACTGTGTTTCTATTCAATTATATTATTTTCCATTGTGTTTCTATTCTATTCTATTATATTGAGTTTCTATTCTATTCTATTCTATTCCACTGTGTTTTTATTAAATTCTATTTTGTTCCATGGTGTTTCTATTAAATTACATTGCATTCTATTGCATTGTGTTTCTATTTAAGTGATAATGCCCGAGAAGCCAGTGTTTGGAGGATATATTGGCACGGCTGTTAGGCCGGAGACGAATTTGAGGCATATTAACATCAAAGATTTAGCTGGTGGTAATTTGTGGAATGGACACCAGCTAGAATGCTGTTTTAACCAATCAACATTCAGGATTAGAAACACCCATTGTATAATCAATGTAATACAACAGGTGGTTCTATTCTAGAATGCTGATAGGTTAAAAGCACATTCCAGCCGGTATCTATTCCACAAGTTACCACCGAAATCTACAACGTTAAAATGCCTATTTACTCTGTTGCGTTTGACCGCGCAATCCACTGTCTCATCAGCCCAATCCACTGTCTCATCAGCCCAATCCACTGTCTCATCAGCCCAATCCACTGTCTCATCAGCCCAATCCACTGTNTCATCAGCCCAATCCACTGTCTCATCAGCCCAATCCACTGTCTCATCAGCCCAATCCACTGTCTCATCAGCCCAATCCACTGTCTCATCAGCCCAGGCAGGGAGGTTATAAACTTCATCTCCACTATGAAAAGCATCTTGACATTATCTCACATTTCTTTTAGACTTACATTTCGTTTTTAACCACGGAGATTTGTATAAACCTTGCTGTCTGTCTCTCCGACATTAGAACACAGAAGTGATTGTGTTAGCTGTGTTGTTGGCTAGCTCCTCTGAACAACAGTGTCCTGATGAGAGAGCACATGTTCTATGCCAGATGAAATCGTGCCTCATTAGATCATTGTTATGGATGTATCCAAATAAATGTCACTACAAAACAGCTTAAACAAATGCAGCTACTGTTGTTATTCTGTCTGCACTGTTTGACGTGACTGTAAGTTAGCCGTAGTTGGCTAGCTAGCAAGCAAAGGATAAGAATAAAGAACAAAAACAATGAATGACTGGGACTGCGTCTCTGGCAACCGAACCAACAGAACGAACGACCAGCCGGCTTGGGTAGCAACCCTAGATTTGTGTCGGTACTATATCTTGTGGAAGGATGAAATAGTATGAATAAATTCATCAAAATAACATTTTTAATGAGAAAAAAAATTAAATGTTGGTAACCCGTGATAATGACCTGTAAGCCAGTGTTTTGAGGATATATTGACACAGTTTGCCGGCCCTCGACCTAACAACACCCATGCCAATGTATCCTGGAAACACCAGCTTCTCTGGCATTATCACTTCAACTTTCCACTGTGTTTCCATTCAATTCTGTACAGTAAGGTGCCTGCTAAATGACTGAAGTACAGTAAATGTAACCCAAAAAGCCCCAGACCCAGTTTGTGGTGTGTGTAATGGAAACAGCGGGGCCTGGATATTGTCAGGGTATATCTGATAGCAGCACTGTGGAGGTCTGGAGCATTGTCTGGTGCTATGCCTCATTTCTACAGTTCTGAATTACACACACACACACACACACACACACTTCCGTTTTAGAAACGACACAACCCACCCAAGCCGACTAAATTGGTTACTGCTGATAACCTTTTAAATAACCCCCACACACACACACACACACACACAGGCTTGCGTGTCTCGCTAGTCTGCAATTCATCTATTATTGCAGCCATATCTACTACAAAAGGGATAGAGATTATCCCAAACAGACGTGACAAATTGAACCTGGAAACGTGTTGTGTCATTACAATTGACTAACAATGTCCCCAGTAACAGTGCAGACATGTTTCCAGTTCACGGCATGATCCAATGACTAAGCCATGCAGTGATTTAGTAGCTGGAGATGTGTCAATGAAACCAGGGAAACAGACACAGTATTAATCTGCCGTTCTCTTTCTACAATTAAAGGGATTGTCACGCCCTGACCTTAGAGAGCTTTTTATGTCTCTATTTTGGGTTTGGTCAGAGTGTGATTTGGGTGGGCATTCTATGTTCTATTTTCTATGTTTTTGTATTTCTTTGTTTTTGCCGGGTATGGTTCTCAATCAGGGACAGCTGTCTATCGTTGTCTCTGATTGGGAACCATACTTAGGTAGCCCTTTTCCCTCCTTTCTGTGTGGGAAGTTGTCTTTGTTTGTGGCACTATAGCCCTTAAGCTTCACGGTCGTTTTTGTATTGTTTATTGTTTTGTCGGCGTCATTTCAAATAAAGAGGAATATGTACGCTCACCACGCTGCGCTTTGGTCCACTTCCTTTGACGGCCGTGACAGAGATACTCAGCTGATGTACAACAACACATGTACAGTGCCTTCGGGAAAAGGATTCTGACCTCTTGGCTTTATCCAAATGTTGTTACGTTATAGCCTTATTCTAAAATGGATTAAATCAATTAAAATGCTCAGCAATCTACACACAATACCCCATATTGACGAAGCGAAAAACAAGAAATACCTTATTTACATTCAGTTGAAGTCGGAGGTTTACATACACTTAGGTTGGAGTCATTAAAACTCGTTTTTCAACCACTCCACAAATTTCTTGTTAACAAACTATAGTTTTGGCAAGTCGGCTAGGACATCTACTTTGTGCATGACACAAGTAATTTTTCCAACAATTGCTTACAGACAGATTATTTCATAATCTATAAATCACTGTATCACAATTCCAGTGGGTCAAAAGTTTACATACACAAAGTTGACTGTGCCTTTAAACAGCTTGGAGAATTCCAGAAAATGATGTCATGGCTTTAGAAGCTTCTGATAGGCTAATTGACATAATTTGAGTCAATTGGAGGTGTACCTGTGGATGTATTTCAAGGCCTACCTTCAAACTCAGTGCATCTTTGCTTGACATCATGGGACAATCAAAAGAAATCAGCCAAGACCTCAGAAAAACAATTGTAGACCTCCACACGTCTGGTTCATCCTTGGAGCAATTTCCAAATGCCGGAAAGTACCACGTTCATCTGTACAAACAATAGTATGCAAGTATAACACCATGGGATCACGCAGCCGTCAGTGCTAATCAATCACCGAACAACAGCAAAGGACCCTGTAAATATGCTGGAGGAAACAGGTACAAAAGTATCTATATCCACAGTAAAACGAGTCCTATATCAACATAACCTGAAAGGCCGCTCAACAAGGAAGAAGCCACTGCTCCAAAACCATCAATAAAAAAAGCCATACTACGGTTTGGCAACTGCACATGGGGACAAAGATCATACGTTTTGGAGAATTGTCCTTTGGTCTGTAGATACAAAAATAGAACTGCTTGGCATAGACCATCGTTATGTTTGGAGGAAAAAGGGGGAAGCTTGCAAGCCGAAGAACACCATCCCAACCGTGAAGCACAGGGGTTGCAGTATCATGTTGTGGGGGTGCTTTGCTGAGGCGGACTGGTGCACTTCACAATAGATGGCATCATGAGGCAGGAAATTATGTTGATATATGGAAGCAACAAGACATCAGTCAGGAAGTTAAAGCTTGGTCATAAATGGGTCTTCCAAATGACAATGACCCAAGCATACTTCCAAAGTTGTGGCAAAATGGCTTAAGGACAACAAAGTCAAGGTATTGGAGTGGCCATCACAAAGCCTGACCTCAATCCCATAGAACATTTGTGAGCAGAACTCAAAAAGTGTGTGCGAGCAAGGAGGCCTGGAAACCTGATTCAGTTACACCAGCTCTGTCAGGGGGAATGGACCAAAATTCACCCAACGTATTGTGGGAAATTGTCGATGGCTACTCTCACAGTGTGCACTGTGCCCAGCCCGCCACAGGAGTCTTTAGAACGCAATCACATCCCTGCCGGCCAAACCCTCCCTAACCGGACGACGCTGGCCAATTGTGCGCCACCCCATGGGTCTCCCGGTCACGGCTGGCTGCGACAGAGCCTGGATTCGAACCAGGTCTCTGTAGCACAGCTAGCGCTGCGATGCAGTGTCTTAGACCACTGAGACAGAGCCTGGATTCGAACCAGGATCTCTAGTGGCACAGCGATGCAGTGTCTTAGACCACTGCGACAGAGCCTGGATTCGAACCAGGATCTCTAGTGGCACAGCTAGCACTGCGATGCAGTGTCTTAGACACTGCGACAGAGCCTGGATTCGAACCAGGATCTCTAGTAGCACAGCTAGCACTGCGATGCAGTGTCTTAGACCACTGAGCCATTCAGGAGGCTGCTCTAACTCTTTTACTCATCACATACGCTGCTGCTACTATTTATTATCTATCCTGTTGCCAATCACTTTACCCCTACCTGTACGTACTTACAGTATCTTCCTCAAGCACCTCGTACCCCTGAACATTGACTCGTTGCTGGTACCCCATGTACAGTGGGAGAACAAGTATTTGATACACTGCCGATTTTGCAGGTTTCCTACTTACAAAGCATGTAGAGGTCTGTAATTTTTATCATAGGTACACTTCAACTGTGAGAGCGGAATCTAAAACAAAAATCCAGAAAATCACATTGTATGATTTTTAAGTAATTCATTAGCATTTTATTGCATGACATAAGTATTTGATCACCTACCAACCAGTAAGAATTCTGGCTCTCACAGACCTGTTAGTTTTCTTTACGAAGCCCTCCTGTTCTCCACTCATTACCTGTATTAACTGCACCTGTTTGAACTCGTTACCTGTATAAAAGACACCTGTCCACACACTCAATCAAACAGACTCCACCTCTCCACAATGGCAAGACCAGAGAGCTGTGTAAGGACATCAGGGATAAATTGTAGACCTGCACAAGGCTGAGATGGGCTACAGGACAATAGGCAGCAGCTTGGTGAGAAGGCAACAACTGTTGGCGCATTATTAAGAAATGGAAGAAGTTCAAGATGACGGTCAATCACCCTCGGTCTGGGCTCCATGCAAGATCTCACCTCGTGGGGCATCAATGATCATGAGGAAGGTGAGGGATCAGCCCATAACTACACGGCAGGAACCTGGTCAATGCCTGAAGAGAGCTGGGACACAGTCCTCAAAGAAAACCATTAGTAACACACTACGCCGTCATGGATTAAAATCCTGCAGCGAACGCAAAGGTCCCCCTGCTCAAGCAGCACATGTCCAGGCCCGTCTGAAGTTTGCCAATGACCATCTGGATGATCCAGAGGAGGAATGGGAGAAGGTCATGTGGTCTGATGAGACAAAAATAGAGCTTTTTGGTCTAAACTCCACTCGCCGTGTTTGGAGGAAGAGAAGGATGAGTACAACCCAAGAACACCATCCCACGTGAAGCTGGAGGTGGAAACATTATTCTTTGGGGATGCTTTTCTGCAAAGGGGACAGGACGACTGCAACCGTATTGAGGGGAGGATGGATGGGCCATGTTCGCGAGATCTTGGCCAACAACCTCCTTCCCTCAGTAAGAGCATTGAAGATGGGTGTGGCTGGATCTTCCAGCCATGACAACGACCCAAAACACACAGCAGGGCAATTAAGGAGTGGCTCCGTAAGAAGCATCTCAAGGTCCTGGAGTGGCCTAGCCAGTCTCCAGACCTGAACCCAATAAAAAATCTTTGGAGGGAGCTGAAAGTCCGTATTGCCGAGCGACAGCCCCGAAACTGAAGGATCTGGAGAAGGTCTGTATGGAGGAGTGGGCCAAAATCCCTGCTGCTGTGTGTGCAATACCTGGTCAAGAACTACAGGAAACGTATGATCTCTGTAATTGCAAACAAAGGTTTCTGGTACCAAAATATGAAGTTCTGCTTTTCTGATGTATCAAATACTTATGTCATGCAATAAAATCAAATTAATTACTTAAAAATCATACAATGTGATTTCTGGATTTTGTTGTTTAGATTCCGTTCTCACAGTTGAAGTGTACTATGATAAAAATTACAGACCTCTATATGCTTTGTTAAGTAGGAGAACCTGCATAATCGGCAGTGTATCAATACTTCTTCTCCCCAGCT
>NW_019944167.1:70530-98030 GCF_002910315.2 Salvelinus sp. IW2-2015
TTAGCAGCAGGATAGAATAAAGAACAAAACAATGCAATGAACTGGGAGACTGCGTCTTGCAACGCCAGCGACCAATCAGAGAAGACCCAGCCGGCTTGGGTAGACCTAAATATTTGTTGTCGGTACTGCTTATTTGTGGAAGGATGAAATAGTTAAGAATATTCCTTAAATAACATTATTTTAATAAATGAGAAAAAAAATTAAATTGTTGGTAATCCCCGGATAAATGGATGATCCCCTGTAAGCCAGTGTTTTGAGGAATATATTTGACATCACAGTAGTTTGCGGCCTCGACTAAAACACCCATGCCATGTATCGGAAACCAATAACGCAGGCTCTTTTCTCTGGCATTAAATCACACTCAAACTTTTCCCCACCGTGGTTTTTTCTTTTTTGTTCCGCCATTCATTCTGGGTACAGTAAAGGCGTGGCTGGCCTTTAATCCTGAACTGAAGTACGTAATGTACCAAAGCCCAGCCAGTTTGTGGTGTGTTGTATGTTTAAATTGGGGAACAGGCTGGGGGCTGGATATTGTCAGGGTTATTGGGAGATAGCCAGCAACTGTGGGGTCGTCCCCTGGGGGACAATCTGGGTTGTCTGGGGGTTGCTCATGCCTCCATTTTTTTTTCCTCTACTCCTTCCTTTTCTTCCTTCTAATAAAAAAAAATTCTAATATCTAAACCCCACTAAAAAAAGTTTGAAATTATAAGAACAAAAAATCAAAAAAAAAAAAGACAGAAAAAAAGAGTTAAACATTTAACTCGACGCCAAAACCTAAAAAACACCACCAGACATCACAGTACCCAATTCACTACAGCGCAGACTCTTCGCTGGACACACACACACTTCCGGTTTTTAAGTATAGGGCAACGCGACATACAGACACGGTTAACACAAGCGTTGACCATTAAATTGGTTCATGGTATGATGTCCTTTTAAAAATAAAAATAAAAAAAAAAATAAAAACACCCCACGATACACACCACACACAACAACACAGGCTTGCGTGTCTCGCTAGTCTGCAATTCATCTATTATTGCAGCCATATCTACTACAAAAGGGATAGAGATTATCCCAAACAGACGTGACAATTGAACCTGGAAACGTGTTGTGTCATTACAATTGACTAACAAGGTCCCCAGTAACAGTGCAGACATGTTTCCAGTTCACGGCATGATCCAATGACTAAGCCATGCAGTGATTTAGTAGCTGGAGATGTGTCAATGACCAGGGAAACAGACACAGTATTAATCTGCCGTTTCTTTCTACAATTAAAGGGATTGTCACGCCCTGACCTTAGAGAGCTTTTTATATGTCTCTATTTTGGGTTTGGTCAGAGTGTGATTTGGGTGGGCATTCTATGTTCTATTTTCTCTAATGTTATGTTTTTGTATTTCTTTGTTTTTGCCGGGTATGGTTCTCAATCAGGGACAGCTGTCTATCGTTGTCTCTGATTGGGAACCATACTTAGGTAGCCCTTTTCCCTCCTTTCTGTGTGGGAAGTTGTCTTTGTTTGTGGCACTATAGCCCTTAAGCTTCACGGTCGTTTTTGTATTGTTTATTGTTTTGTCGGCGTCATTTCAAATAAAGAGGAATATGTACGCTCACCACGCTGCGCTTTGGTCCACTTCCTTTGACGGCCGTGACAGAGATACTCAGCTGATGTACAACAACACATGTACAGTGCCTTCGGGAAAAGGATTCTGACCTCTTGGCTTTATCCAAATGTTGTTACGTTATAGCCTTATTCTAAAATGGATTAAATCAATTAAAATGCTCAGCAATCTACACACAATACCCCATATTGACGAAGCGAAAAACAAGAAATACCTTATTTACATTCAGTTGAAGTCGGAGGTTTACATACACTTAGGTTGGAGTCATTAAAACTCGTTTTTCAACCACTCCACAAATTTCTTGTTAACAAACTATAGTTTTGGCAAGTCGGCTAGGACATCTACTTTGTGCATGACACAAGTAATTTTTCCAACAATTGCTTACAGACAGATTATTTCATAATCTATAAATCACTGTATCACAATTCCAGTGGGTCAAAAGTTTACATACACAAAGTTGACTGTGCCTTTAAACAGCTTGGAGAATTCCAGAAAATGATGTCATGGCTTTAGAAGCTTCTGATAGGCTAATTGACATAATTTGAGTCAATTGGAGGTGTACCTGTGGATGTATTTCAAGGCCTACCTTCAAACTCAGTGCATCTTTGCTTGACATCATGGGACAATCAAAAGAAATCAGCCAAGACCTCAGAAAAACAATTGTAGACCTCCACAAGTCTGGTTCATCCTTGGGAGCAATTTCCAAATGCCGGAAAGTACCACGTTCATCTGTACAAACAATAGTATGCAAGTATAAACACCATGGGATCACGCAGCCGTCAGTGCTAATCAATCACCGAACAACAGCAAAGGACCCTGTAAATATGCTGGAGGAAACAGGTACAAAAGTATCTATATCCACAGTAAAACGAGTCCTATATCAACATAACCTGAAAGGCCGCTCAACAAGGAAGAAGCCACTGCTCCAAAACCATCAATAAAAAAAGCCATACTACGGTTTGCAACTGCACATGGGGACAAAGATCATACGTTTTGGAGAATTGTCCTTTGGTCTGTAGATACAAAAATAGAACTGCTTGGCCATAATGACCATCGTTATGTTTGGAGGAAAAAGGGGGAAGCTTGCAAGCCGAAGAACACCATCCCAACCGTGAAGCACAGGGGTTGCAGTATCATGTTGTGGGGGTGCTTTGCTGAGGCGGACTGGTGCACTTCACAAAATAGATGGCATCATGAGGCAGGAAAATTATGTTGATATATGGAAGCAACAAGACATCAGTCAGGAAGTTAAAGCTTGGTCATAAATGGGTCTTCCAAATGGACAATGACCCCAAGCATACTTCCAAAGTTGTGGCAAAATGGCTTAAGGACAACAAAGTCAAGGTATTGGAGTGGCCATCACAAAGCCCTGACCTCAATCCCATAGAACATTTGTGAGCAGAACTCAAAAAGTGTGTGCGAGCAAGGAGGCCTGGAAACCTGATTCAGTTACACCAGCTCTGTCAGGGGGAATGGACCAAAATTCACCCAACGTATTGTGGGAAATTTGTCGATGGCTACTCTCACAGTGTGCACTGTGCCCAGCCCGCCACAGGAGTCTTTAGAACGCAATCACATCCCTGCCGGCCAAACCCTCCCTAACCGGGACGACGCTGGGCCAATTGTGCGCCACCCCATGGGTCTCCCGGTCACGGCTGGCTGCGACAGAGCCTGGATTCGAACCAGGATCTCTAGTAGCACAGCTAGCTGTGTCTTAGACCACTGCGACAGAGCCTGGATTCGAACCAGGATCTCTAGTGGCACAGCTAGCACTGCGATGCAGTGTCTTAGACCACTGAGCCATTCAGGAGGCTGCTCTAACTCTTTTACTCATCACATACGCTGCTGCTACTATTTATTATCTATCCTGTTGCCAATCACTTTACCCCTACCTGTACGTACTTACAGTATCTTCCTCAAGCACCTCGTACCCCTGAACATTGACTCGTTGCTGGTACCCCATGTACAGTGGGGAGAACAAGTATTTGATACACTGCCGATTTTGCAGGTTTTCCTACTTACAAAGCATGTAGAGGTCTGTAATTTTTATCATAGGTACACTTCACTGTGAGAGACGGAATCTAAAAACAAAAATCCAGAAAAACACATATGTACTGATTTTTAAGTGAATATTAGCATTTTTATGCATGACATAAGTATTTGATCACCTACAACCAGTAGAAATTCTGGCTCTCATGAGCCTGTTAGTTCCATTCTTTACCGAAGCCCTCCTGTTCCACTCATTACCATGTATTAACTGCACCAATGTTTAGAACTCGTTACCTGTAATAAAAGACACCTGTCCACACACTCAATCAAACAACTCCAACCTCTCCACAATGGCCAAGACCAGAGAGCTGTGTAGGGACATCAGGGATAAATTGTAGACCTGCACAGGCTGAGATGGGCTACAGGACAATAGGCAGCAGCTTGGTGAGAAGGCAACAATGTTTGGCGCAATTATTAGAAAAATGGAAGAAGTTCAAGATGACGGTCAATCACCTCGGTTGGGGCTCCTGCAAGATCTCACCTCGTGGGGCATCAATGATCATGAGGAAGGTGAGGGATCAGCCCATAACTACACGGCAGGACCTGGTCAATGACCTGAAGAGAGCTGGGACCCAGTCTCAAAAGAAAACCATTAGTAACACACTACGCGTCGATGGATTAAAAATCCTGCAGCGCACGCAAGGTCCCCCTGCTCAAGCCAGCACATGTCCAGGCCCGTCTGAAGTTGCCAATGACCATCTGGATGATCCAGAGGAGGAATGGGAGAAGTCATGGGTCTGATGAGACAAAAATAGAGCTTTTTTGGTCTAAACTCCACTCGCCGTGTTTGAAGGAAGAAGAAGATGAGTACAACACCCAAGAGACACCATCCCAACCGTGAAGCATGGAGGTGGAAACATTATTCTTTTGGGGATGCTTTTCTGCAAAGGGGACAGGACGACTGCACCGTATTGAGGGGAGGATGGATGGGCCATGTATCGCGAGATCTTGGCCAACAACCTCCTTCCCTCAGTAAGAGCATTGAAGATGGGGTCGTGGCTGGATCTTCCAGCATGACAAACGACCCAAAACCCACAGCCAGGGCAATTAAGGAGTGGCTCCGTAAGAAGCACTCAAGGTCCTGGAGTGGCCTAGCCAGTCTCCAGACCTGAACCAATAAAAAATCTTTGGAGGAGCTGAAAGTCCGTATTGCCCAGCGACAGCCCGAAACCTGAAGGATCTGGAGAAGGTCTGTATGGAGGAGTGGGCCAAAATCCCTGCTGCTGTGTGTTGCAAACCTGGTCAAGAACTACAGGAAACGTATGATCTCTGTAATTGCAAACAAAGGTTTCTGTACCAAATATGAAGTTCTGCTTTTCTGATGTATCAAATACTTATGTCATGCAATAAAATACAAATTAATTACTTAAAAATCATACAATGTGATTTTCTGGATTTTTGTTTTAGATTCCGTCTCTCACAGTTGAAGTGTACCTATGATAAAAATTACAGACCTCTATATGCTTTGTAAGTAGGAAAACCTGCAAAATCGGCAGTGTATCAAATACTTCTTCTCCCCACTGTATATAGCCAAGTTATCGTTACTCATTGTGTATTTTTTCCTTGTGTTATTCTTTCTTCAAACAGTTTCTCTCTGCGTTGTTGGGAAGGGACCGTAAGCATTTCACTGTTAGTCTACACCTGTTGTTTACAAAGCATGAGACAAATAAAATGAGATTTTCTTTTATTTAGAATGAATTGGTGAATGCAATGACAGCTGCTCCAAGATACAACATCAGTTAGCTATACACTGAATGTAAAAAAACATTAGAAGCTCTTTCCATGACATAGACTGACCAGCTAAATCCAGGTGAAAGCTATGAACCCTTATTGATGTCACCTGTTAAATCCACTTCAATCAATGTGGATGAAGGGGAGGAGACAGGTTAAAGAAGGATTTTCAAGCCTTGAGACAATTGAGACATGGTTTGTGTGTGTGTGCTGTTCACAGGGTAAATGGGGAAGACAAAAGGTTGAAGTGCCTTTCAATGGGGTATGGTAGTAGGTGCCAGGGGCACTGGTTTGAGTGTGTCAAGAACTGCAATGCTGCTGGGTTTTTCAAGCTCTCGTGTTTATCAAGAATGGTCCACTACCCAAAGAACATCCAGCAAACTTGACACGACTGTAACATACACTACCGTTCAAAAGTTTGGGGTCACTTAGACATGTCCTTGTTTTTGAAAGAAAAGCAAATTTTTTCTCCATTACAATAACATCAAATTGATCAAAAATACAGTGTAGACATTGTTAATGTTGTAAATTACTATTGTAGCTGATTTTTTAAATGGAATATCTACATAGGTGTACAAAGGCCCATCATCAGCAACCATCACTCTTGTGTTCCAATGGCACGTTGTGTTAGCTAATCCAAGTTTATCATTTCAAAAGGCTAATTGATCATTAGAAAACCATTTGGCAATCATGTTAGCACAGCTCAAAACGGTTGTTCTGATAAAGAAGCAATAAAACTGGCCTTCTTTAGACTAGTTGAGTATCTGGCGCATCAGCATTTGTGGGTTCGATTACAGGCTCATGACGGCCAGAAACAAAGCAGTTTCTTCTGAAACGCATCAGTCTATTCTTGTTCTGAGAAATTAAGGCTATTCCATGCGAGAAATTTCCAAGAAACTGAAGATCTCGTACAATGCTGTGTACTACTCCTTTCACAGAACAGAGCAAACTGTCTCTAACCAGAATAGAAAGAGGATTGGGAGGCCCCGGTGCACAACTGAGCAAGAGGACAAGTACATTAGAGTGTCTAGTTTGAGAAACAGATGCCTCACAAGTCCTCAACTGGCAGCTTCATTAAATAGTACCCGCAAAACACCAGTCTCAATGTCAACAGTGAAGAGGCGACTCCGGGATGCTGGCCTTCTAGGCAGAGTTCCTCTGTCCAGTGTCTGTGATCTTTTGCCCATCTCAATATTTTATTTTTATTGGCCTGTCTGAGATATTACTTTTTCTTTGTAACTCTGCCAGCATCCCGGAGTCGCCTCTTCACTATTGACTTTGAGACTGACTTATTACGGATAAAAGGCTGTCCATGATAACGCAGTGCACATGAAAATGTATTTTGCGGTTATATTCCCATATACCAAATAGAAAATACAAGTTAAATGCTTTCCATCGCATTTTCAACTCAACTGATGTTTTTTTCACTAAAACTGTTGCGTTAAATAGCAAATGTGCCCACTCTGGTCTTGTCACGTGCTCTCTAGCCAACCGCTCACAGATACAGTGCAGGTAGGCTACCTACATGATGATTTGATTATGGATAAAAGCTCAATTATTTTTATTTGTCAAACGGCAGGCAAGCATTGATCATCATGTCACCAGAATAAGACCCTCGATATATTTATTGGAAAGGAGCATCAAGTTCATCACCGTGCACTTTCACCTCCCTGTGAATCAAATCAAATCACATTTTATTTGTCACGTGCCGAATACAACATCTGCCGACCTTACCGTGTAATCTGCCGACCTTACCGACCTTACCGTGAAACGCTTACTTACAAGCCCTTAACCAACAATGCAGTTCAAGAAATAGAGTTAAGAAAATATTTACTAAATAAACTAAAGTGAAAAAAATCGAATAAAAAAATCTGATCAAAAAGTAACACAAGTAACACAAATTAGATAACAATAACGAGGCTATATACAACAGGTATGGAGTCAATGTGCACGGGTGCAGGTTAGTCAAGGTCATTTGTAAAGATAACAAAAATAAACAGTGAGTAGCAGCAGTGTAAAAACAAAGGGGGGGGGGTTGGCGATGTAAATAGTCCGGGTGGCCAACTGATTAACTGTTCAGTAGTCTTATGGCTTAGGGGTAGAAGCTGTTAAGGAGCCTTTTGGTCCTAGACTTTCTCACATAATTAAATTTACAGACACAAAAAGACCCCACCACGCCGAACAAACAAATCATCTGGCGACATTTATACAATTGTACCGTCATTTCCTGTTTCCATCAGCCCGGTCGTGACTTTTTACATGCGTCAGGTAATTAATCTGCATTAAATGGTTGGATGGAAACCTGGTTACAGTGGTCGTCCTTGGTCTCCGGGTTTTCAGAAGTATATTTCAACAGCCACTGTGTGAAAAACGGAGATGGGCATTTCAAGATGATTTCCTAGCTGGACTAAACCTAGTCACGGACTAAAAAACAGCTTGATGGAGAACATCTTGGCAAAACTAGACCATAAAAACAGAGTAGAACCGGACAGTTACCACTTAGATGTCGTAACATGCGAGACCACGAGGCGACAGTCAGAGAGGGGACACAACTGACAGTTTTACGAACACAAATTAGTCACACTGACACCTTCAAAAAGCCTCCTATTAAAGCTTCAAACACTTCCTAGATTAGATCTATCCCATAACAAACACCCCTTCTAACATCCCCACACACCTCTCTCCCCCTGCACACACCTCTGTGAGCTTCTGTGAGCCTAAAGGTGATGCTGTAATTGAGGTATGATTTCTCTGTAATTGTGGAGGGGCAGCCGTGTTAAGGAGAATCACCCAGAGGTTTTCTACACTCGAGCATCAAAGAGTTTGACCTGAAAACATCCATATAATGCCTGCAGCTATTCACATATGAGCTTAACAAAACTGTAAAACTAAAACCACCAAACACATATTATAACCAAAACCCAGGAGAATCACAAAAAAACACCAAACCAAGGCTAAAACAGGTCATACCAAACACACACAACAAAGCCAACAAAACAAAGAAGCTAAACAACCAAACAATCTTTTTTTTTGTTATATTGCCACATTTGATTTCCAGGCCAGTGCTGAGAATGGGTCTTTGATCCGTGTGCAGTATGATGGATGAGAATGGGACTAGCAGACTGCACAGATACATAGCAGACCTCCTAACCAGACACACACACACACACACACATAACACACACACACATAACACACACACACAACACACACGATGACCAGGAATAGTAACTCTAATCATCATAATTATGTCCTACTCAAGAGATATCCACAGTCATTATTTTAGCTTCAGGTAAAGGTCAGGTTCTATAAATTCAAGCTTATTACCAGGGCAAGGTTAAGGGTTGGAAGGTTAGCAAAGTACCATCGTGCATTTCAGATGTTTAAGAGGTAATTATGGTTTAGTAATGTGTGAGGATCGCTGACTGCCCTGCCTTAGTGTTACACAATCACCTCTAGTCCAGTACTTCTCAAGTTCCTTACACAGTGCAGTACAGCTAGAGAGAGAAACATCCTGCCAATTCATTGGCCAGTAACTACAGGGGGTGGCCTGTCTTGGCCAATCCCAGGTCATGATACCCATCAGTACCGTTTGGGTTTCCATGGCAACCCTTTATGACAAGGCCAGGAACAGAGCTGGGTTGGCCTGGCGACCCATATTTCCACCAGATGTTTTCTGAGAAAAAGTTAAGAAATGAAGAGGGGATTATTCCAAACATTCACCTCCTCTACAAATACCTCCCCAAGATGCTGGCCATCCAAACATCAGTCTAATGTTCTGGTGCTCCTGCTGAGTTTGGCTGGGCTGAAAGGGCTCTGTCTCTGGCTCCTGTCTGTCTCCCTCAGCCAAGGAATTACTGGATCCGGGGTGACGTCTTGGTACGGTATTTACACTTAGCCATCGCTACATGTCACACCTAAAGTACACAACCATATACTACTATAACCTGATTTGACCTTGGAAACAGCTGACAAAAATAAACGGGGAGTAAAAAGAGATGTGAGAAAACAGAAGTTCAACTCAGATGTATGTGTGTTCTCCTTTGATATGATGGATGGATCGACAGTACACCTGACTATTTTGAACTTCTTTTCGTTTACTCTGAATGCAGTATTGGCAGACTGCTGTTTGCTGTTAAAGTTATCCCCATTTTCCAGCTCCTGGCCTCGTTCTCTCCTGCAGGCCTCCTCCAATTTTATTCAAAGCAATGCGGGCTAATACATCTACACTGACTGAAGTGGATTTAACAGGTGACATCAATAAGGAAATAACAGAGTGTTAATGTGTTGAGTGTACATTTGATGGTAACAACTTGGTTGTCATTCTTATACAATATGTAGTCTGCCCACATTGGGACGATGCAACATTGCTCATAAGCTCCACCTTGCCCCCAGAGCAGGTGACTCGAGATCAGCCCTCACCTCACCTGAAATAAGCTTTTACTCTTTGGATCTGCTGCACTTTTAAGCCCCAATATGAGCTCATCAAATCTCATTTATTTGGTTACATACACGTGTTTAACAGATGCTATTGGTTACATACACGTGTTTAGCAGATGTTATTGGTTACATACACGTGTTTAACAGATGCTATTGGTTACATACACGTGATTAACAGATGTTATTGGTTACATACACGTGTTTAGCAGATGTTATTGGGTTTAATACACGTGTTTAACAGATGTTATTGGTCACATACACGTGTTTTATACAGATGTTATTGGTCCAAATACACGTGTTTTAGCAAGATGGTAATTGGTTAATATACACGTGTTTAACAGATGTTATTGGTTCATACACGTGTTTAGTAGATGTTATTGGTTACATACACGTGTTAAACAGATGTTATTGGTTACATACACGTGTTTAGCAGATTTTTGGTTACATACACGTGTTTAGCAGGTGTTATTGGTTACATACACGTGTTTTAACAGATGTGTATTGGTCAACATACACGTGTTTAGTAGATGTTATTGGTTACATCACGTGTTTAGGCAGGTGTTATTGTTACATACACGTGTTTAACAGTTTTTGGTCACATACACGTGTTTAGAGATGCTATTGGTTACATACACGTGTTTAGCAAGATGTTATTGGGTTACATACACGTGTTTAGCAGATGTTATTGGTCACATACACGTGTTTAACAGATGTTATTGGTTCATACACGTGTTAACAGATGTTATTGGTTACATCCACGTGTTTAGCAGATGTTATTGGTTACATACAGTGTTTAGCAGGTGTTATTGGTTATACACGTGTTTAACAGTGTTATTGGTCAATACACGGTTTAGTAGATGTTATTGGTTACATAACGTGTTTAGCAGATGTTTATTGGTTACATACACGTGTTTAGCAGATGTTATTGGTTACATACACGTGTTTAGCAGATGTTATTGGTTACATACACATGTTTATCAGATGTTATTGGTTAATACAGTGTTTAACAGATGTTTTGGTTACATACACGTGTTTAGAGATGTTTTGGTTACATACACGTGTTTAGCAGATGTTATTTGTCACATACACGTGTTTTAGCAGATGTTATTGGTTAAACACATGTTTATCAGATGTTATTGGTTTACATACACGTGTTTAACAGATGTTATTGGTTACATAACACGTGTTAGAGATGTTATTGGTCATACACGTGTTTAGCAGATGTTATTGGTTAACTACACGTGTTTAGCAGATGTTATTGGTTACATACACATGTTTAACAGATGTTATTGGTTACATACACGTGTTTAACAGATGTTTATTGGTTACACATACACGTGTTAGTCAGATGTTATTGGTTACATACACGTGTTTATCAGATGTTATTGGTTACATACACGTGTTTAACAGATGTTATTGGTTACATACAGTGTTTAACAGCTGTTATGTTAATACAGTGTTAGCAGATGTTATTGGTTACATACACGTGTTTAGCAGATGTTATTGGTTACATACACGTGTTTAACAGGCTGTTATTGGTTACATACACGTGTTTAGAGATGTTATTGTCACATACACGTGTTTAGCAGATGTTATTGTCAATACACGTGTTTAGCAGATGTTATTGGTTACATACACGTTTAAGCTTGTTATTGGTTAATAATGTGATTAACAGATGTTATTGGTTACATACACGTGTTTTACAGCTGTTAATGTTACACATGTGATTAAAGATGTTATTGGTTACATACACGTGTTTAGCAGATGTTATTGGTTACATACACGTGGTTAGCAGATGTTATTGCGGGTGTAGTGAAATTCTTGTGTTTCTAGCTTCAACAGTGCAGTAATATCTAACATGTAATATCTAGCAATTTCACAACAATACACAAAATACACACATATCTAAAGTAAAGGAATGGAATTAAGACTATATAAATATTTGGATGAGCAATGTCATAGCGGCATAGACTAAGATTCAGTAGAAGAGGAGAGAATACAGTATATACCCATGAGATGAGTAATATTCCATTATTAAAGTGGCCAGTGATTTCAAATATATGTATATAGGGCAGCAGCTTCTAATGTGCTAGTGATGGCTATTTAACAGTCTGATGGCCTTGAGATAGAAGCTGTTTTTCAGTCTCTCGGTCCCAGCTTTGATTTACAGTTGAAGTCAGAAGCTGGTTTTTCAACCCCTCCATAAATTTCTTGTTAACAAACTATAGATTTGGCAAGTAGGTTAGGACATCTACATTGTGCATGACACAAGTAAATTTTGCAACAATTGTTTACAGACAGATTATTTCACTTATAATTCACTGTATCACAATTCCAGTGGGTCAGAAGTTTACATACACTAAGTTGACTGTGCCTTTATATGGCTTGGAATTTTCCAGAAAATTATATAATGGCTTTAGAAGCTTCTGATAGGCTAATTGACATCGTTTGAGTCAACTGGTGGTGTACCTGTGGATGTATTTCAAGGCCTACCTTCAAACTCAGTGCCTCTTTGCTTGACATCATGGGAAAATCAAAAGATATCAGCCAAGACCTCAGAAAACCAATTGTAGATCTCCACAAGTCTGATTCATCCTTGGGAGCAATTTCCAAACGCCTGAAGGTACCACGTTCATCTGTATAAAGACCATGGGACCACGCAGCCATCATACCGCTCAGGAAGGAGACGCCTTCTGTCTCCTAGAGATGAACATACTTTGGTGCGAAAAGTGCAAATCAATCCCAGAACAACAGCAAAGGACCTTGTGAAGATGCTGGAGGAAACAGGTACAAAAGTATCTATATCCACAGTAAAACGAGTCCTATATCAACATAGCCTGAAAGGCCGCTCAGCAAGGAAGAAGCCACTGCTTCAAAACCGCCATAAAAAAGCTAGACTACGGTTTGCAACTGCACATGGGGACAAAGATCATACTTTTTGGAGAATTGTCCTCTGGTCTAATGAAACAAAAATAGAACTGTTTGGCCATAATGACCACTGTTATGTTTGGAGGAAAAAGGGGGAAGCTTGCAAGCCGAAGAACACCATCCCAACCGTGAAGCACGGGGGTGGCAGCATCATGTTGAGGGGTGCTTTGCTGCAGGTGGGACTGGTGCACTTCACAAAATAGATGGCATCATGAGGTAGGACAATTATGTGGATATATAGATGCAACATCTGAAGACATCAGTCAGGAAGTTAAAGCTTGGTCACAAGTGAATCTTCCAAATGAACAATGACCACAAGCATACTTCCAAAGTTGTGGCAAAATGGCTTAAGGACAACAAAGTCAAGGTATTGGAGTGGCCATCACAAAGCCCTGACCATAATCCTGTAGAAAATTTGTGGGCAGAACTGAAAAAGCGTGTGCGAGCAAAGAGCCCTACAAACCTGACTCAGTTACACCAGCTCTGTCAGGAGGATGGGCCAAAATTTGTGGAAGGCGACCCGAAACATTTGACCCATGTTAAACAATTTAAAGGCAATGCTACCAAATACTAATTGAGTGTATGTAAACTTGTGACCCACTGGGAATGTGATGAAAGAAATGAAAGCTGAAATAAGTCATTCTCTACTATTATTCTGACATTTCACATTCTTCAAATAAAGTGATGATCCTAACTGACCTAAGACAGGGAATTTTTACTTCGATTAAATGTCAGGAATTGTGAAAAACTGAGTTGAAATGTATTTGGCTAGGGTGTATGTAATCTTCCGACTTCAACTGTACCTGTACTGACCTTGCTTTCTGGACGATAGCAGGGTGAACAGGCAGTGGTTCGGGTGGTGTTGTCCTTGATGATCTTTTTGGCTTTCCTGTGACATCGGGTGCTGTAGGTGTCCTGGAGGGCAGGTAGTTTGACCTCGATGATGCGTTGGGCAGACCACACCACCCTCTCGAGAGCCCTGCGGTGCAATTGCCATACTAGGTCGGTGATACAGCCCGACAGGATGCTCTCAATTGTGCATCTGTAAAAGTTTGTGAGGGTTTTAGATACCAAGCCAAATTTCTTCAGTCTCCTGAGGTTGAAGAGCCGCTGTTGTGCCATCTTCACCACACTGTCTGTGTGGGTGGACCATTTCAGTTTGTCAGTTATGTATACACCGAGGAACTTGAAGCTTTCAACCTTCTCCACTGCTGTCCCGTTGTTGTTTCCTGAAGTCCACGATCAGCTCCATTGTTCTGTTGACGTTAGGGTTATAGGTTATTTTCCTGGCAACACACTCCCAGGGCCCTCACCTCCTCCCTGTAGGCTGTCTCGTCATTGTTGGTAATCAGGCCTATTACTGTTGTGTCATCTGCAAACTTGATGATTGAGTCGGAGGAGTGCATGGCCACGCAGTCATGGGTGAACAAGGAGTACAGTAGGATCAGCGAAGTGTAGGTGTTGTTTCCTATCTTCACCACCTGGGGGCAACCTGTCAGGAAGTCCAGGACCCAGTTGCACAGGACGGGGATCAGACCCAGGGCCTCAAGCTTAATGATGAGCTTGGAGGGTACTATGGTGTTGAATGCTGAGCTATAGTCAATGAACAGCATTCTTACATAGGTATTCCTCTTGTCCAGATGGGATAGGGCAGTGTGCAGTGCGATGGCGATTGCATCGTCTGTGGATCTATTGGGGCGGTAAGTAAATTGAAGTGGGCCTAGGGTGTCAGGTAATATAGAGGTGATATGATCCTTGACTAGTCTATCAAAGCACTTCATGATGACAGAAGTGCGTGCTGCGGGGCGATAGTCATTTAGTTCAGTTACCTTCGCTTTCTTGGGTACAGGAACAATGGTGGACATCTTGAAGCATGTGGGAACAGAAGACTGGGATAGTGAGAGTTTGAATATGTCCGTAAACACACCAGCCAGCTGGTCTGTGCATGGTCTGAGGACACGGCTAGGGATGCTGTCTGGGCTGGCAGCCTTGCGAGGGTTAACACACTTAAATGTCTTACTCACATCGGCCATGGAGAAGGAGAGCCCACAGTCCTCAGTAGCGGGCCGCGTCGGTGGAACTGTGTTATCCTTAAAGCGGGCGAAGAAGGTGTTTAGCTTGTCCGGAACCAAAACGTCAGTGTCCGTGACGTGGCTGGTGTTCCCTTTGTGGTCCGTGACGTGGCTGGTTTTCCCTTTGTGGTCCGTGACGTGGCTGGTTTTCCCTTTGTGGTCCGTGACGTGGCTGGTTTTCCCTTTGTGGTCCATGACGTGGCTGGTTTTCACTTTGTGGTCCGTGACGTGGCTAGTTTTCCCTTTGTGGTCCGTGATGTGGCTGGTTTTCCCTTTGTGGTCCATGATTGTAGACACTGCCACATATGTCTCATGTCTTAGCCGTTGGATTGCGACTCCACTTTGTCTCTATAGTGACGTTTTGCCTGTTTAATTTCCTTGTGGAGGGAATAACTACACTGTTTATATTCTGCCATATTTCCCGGCACCTTGCCATGGTTAAATGTAATGGTTCGCGCTTTCAGTTTTGCGTGAATTCTGCCATCTATCCATGGTTTCTGGTTAGGGTAGATTTTAATAGTCACAGTGGGTACAACATCTCCTATACACTTATTGATAAACTCAGTCACCGTATCAGTGTATTCGTCTATGTTATTCTCGGAGGCTACCCTGAACATATCCCAGTCAGCGTGATCAAAACAATTTTGAGTGTGGATTCCGATTGGTCAGACCAGCGTTGAATAGTCCTTAGCACGGGTACTTCCTGTTTGAGTTTCTGCCTATAGGAAGGGAGGAGTAAAATGGAGTCATGATCAGATTTGCCGAAAGGGAGGGCGGGGGAGGGCCTTGTAGGCATCCCGGAAGTTGGAGTAACAGTGGTCGAGTGTTTTAGCAGCACGAGTACTACAGTCGATTTGTTGATAGAACTTTGTAGCATTTTTCTCAAATTTGCTTTGCTAAAATCCCCAGCTACAATAAATGCGGCCACAAGACATGTGGTTTCCAGTTTGCATAAAGTCCAGTGAAGTCCTTTGTGGGCCGTTGTGGTACTGGCTTGAGGGGGAACATACACGGCTGTGACTATAACCAAAAATAATTCTCTTGGGAGGTAATACGGTTGGCATTTAATTGTGAGGTATTCTAGGTCGGGTGAACAAAAGGACTTGAGTTCCTGTATGTTATCACAATCAAACCATGAGTAGTTAATCATGAAACATACACCCCCGCCCCTTTATTCCTGTCTGCGTAATGAACTGAGAACCCAACTGGCTGTACGGACTCAGACAGTATATCCCGAGAGAGCCATGTTTCTGTGAAACAGTGTATGTTACAATCCCTGATGTCTCTCTGGAAGGAAATCTTCGCCCTGAGCTCGTCAACTTCATTATCCAGAGACTGAACATTAGCGAGTAATATACTTGGAAGCGGTGGGTGGTGTGTGCGCCTCCTGAGTCGGACTTAAAGTCCACTCCGAGAACCTCTTTTCTGCCGGCGGTGTTTTGGGTCAGCCTCTGGAATCAGTTCAATTGCCCCGGGGGATTGTGAACAAAGGATCCGATTCAAGGAAAGTCGTATTCCTGGTCGAAATGCTGGTAATGCTGGTGAGTTACCACCGCTCCGATATCCAAAAGTTCTTCCGGCTGTTTGTAATAACATAAAACAATTCCTGGGCTAATAATGTAAGAAATAACACATAACAAAACAAAGTACTGTAAAGTTTCATAAGAGCTAGAAGCACGGCAGCCCTATCCGTCGGCGCCATGTCTCTACTCATGGTATGTGTATTGCCCACCCTATGCCAACTAATCAGTTTTATCTACTATTTAATAAGAATTTTTGAATTATAATTTAATGTAGTGTGTAAAATGTATAATTTTCAAGAATGTAAGGTATTTAGCGAATGTGTAACAGTTACTGTCAAACATGCACTGAGTGTACAAAGCGTTCTGCTCTTTCCATGACATAGACTGACCAGGTGAATCCGGGTGAAAGCTATGATCCCTTATTGATGTCACCTGTTAAATCCACTTCAATCAGTGTAGATTTTACAGAAGAAGACAGGTTAATTTAGGGATAGCCCCCTTTTTTCAATTTTAGCCTAAAATGACATACCCAAATCTAACTGCTTGTAGCTCAGGCCCTGAAGCAAGGATATGCATATTCCTGGTACCATTTTAAAGGAAACACTTTGACGTTTGTGGAAATGTGAAAGGAATGTAGAAGATTACAACACATTAGATCTGGAAGAAGAAAATACAAATAAAAATATATATTTTTTAAACATTTTCTACCACCATCTTTGAAATGCAACAGAAAGGTCCCAAATCCAGCCATCACTCTGTTTGTAATTCCGATGGTGTCCACAAGAGGGCAGCAGTGTATGTGCAAAGTTTCAGACTGATAACTAGAAGTATGAGCAAGCTACTTTAAATTTAGTGTGAAGTCACCCAGGTATATTTGGGCAAATCGTGTAGGAGACGTTTACATTTACATTAAAATTTTCAGCAAGAATATCATGAAATTCGTATACTGGACTTTGATTTAGCTTTTCCAGGATTAGTAGCCATATTGTAACATTTGCAAAACACCCAGTTTCATGACTTCATAACTCTCCATATTCTTGTAATTCTTGTCAAAAATTAAAAGGCTTGCTGTCGCACAAGGTTAGCAGCAAAATTTGGCCACAGATACTGGGTTTCCGTAAAAAAAAGCCCAGCTCATTGGCTATCTAGCTAGCTTTGTTTGGCCCCGATTGGTGCTTATTTGACAAAGTTACAGTCAATCAAGTGAAGACCGCCCGCGTCATCGGCTGCCATGAAGGCGTCGCTCTCTGACCAGATTTAGTGTCCTATAGGATATACTACACTCCTAATGATATAGTGAAGTCGGGTTACTTTCTTGGATCTCTGAGGAATAAATACGAACGTGATTTGACTGGTAGAAACAACGTTTAGGGTTAGATTTTCACAGATTCCTTTCTTTTGCAAATTGAACGAGTGGAAATACAAAATCGATTGTGCATGCTATATGGACCTTTTTAGTATATGAAACATTATTTTATTCAACAAAACGACACTTCATGTTATCGCTAGGACCCTTTGGATGATAAATCAGAGCAAGATTTCAGTATGTGAGTACACATTTCACATTCAGAGGTGAATTTATCAAACACACACTGGTGGTGAAAAAAAGTGTTTCGTTGTTAGGAGCTCTCCTCAAACAATAGCATGGCATGGCATTTCTTAGCAGTAATAGCTACTGTAAATTGGATAGTGCAGTTATATTAACAAGAATATAAGCTTTCAGCCGATATAAGACATTTCAGCCGATATGTACCGACATTTGTTGTTTCTCGAAAATCTGCGATCGTGACACACGGCGCTGCATGCTTTACAACTGTCCCGTTGACAGGACGCCGATCCCTAAGAAGTTTTAAAGAAGGATTTTGAATTATTGAGACAATTGAGACATTGATTATGTATGTGTGCCATTCAGATGGTGAATGAAATGAAATGGCGCCAAAGAACATGTTGTGTCAACTGTGCTATATAGTTCGTTTTTGGAGGGTTTTGTGTAACTTATTTTTTCACTTATTGTGTACATAATGTTGCTGCTACCGTCTCTTATGACCGAAAATAACTTCTGGACATCAGAAAATTGATTACTCACCATTGTCATGATGTTGCCCTCTTTGGACACAGCAAGCACCATCCCCCTACCTCTGCACAATCCCCCTCTCTCTGTCTCCTGCACCCAGGCTGCTGTGATCAGAGAGCTCGTAAATTCCTAGAGGAGAATCTCCTCATGGCCAGAGTATAAGAGAGAGTGAGTTTCATAGAGAGAACAAAGGAATTTCTTCCACCTCACAGAACTGGAGAACCGAAATAAATTTATGTTCTGGAGAATGTATAAAAGATCGGTGAAGTAACGAGCTACGAACTGGTCCATTTGGTATAATTTTGTGAAACTCATGAGAGACAATACAGCCACATTACCATAATCCTGTTTATACAACAGTCTCAGTTATGAGGCTTACATATAATTGTTGTATAAAATGAATGAGTAAAGATGAAACTATTTGTGAAATTATGTAATGTGATTTTAGACTGTTTAATGAAGGAAACTCCAATTCCTTTTGGAGTTTAAACTAAATCAGAGAACCGGCCCCTGAGCACAAGCAGGACCCGGCGTCATGGGATAGCCCTTTTCTATGTTCCGACACTCATAGGACTTCATGTTACACAATACATATATGTTTTGTTCGATAAAGTTCATATTTATATCCAAAAACCTCAGTTTACATTGGCGCCATGTTCAGAAATGCCTCCAAAACATCCAGAGAAATTGCAGAGAGCCACATCAAATAACAGAAATACTCATCATAAACTTTGATGAAAGATACATGTTTTACATAGAATTAAATATAAACTTGTTCTTAATGCAACCGCTGTGTCAGATTTCAAAAAAGCTTTACGGCAAAAGCACAATATTCAATAATCTGAGTACAGCGTTCAGCCACCAAAGCAAGCCATACAGTTACCCGCCAAGTTGTGGAATCAACAAAAGTCAGAAATACATTATAAATCTTCCATGACCTTTGCTGATCTTCGTCGGAATGTACTCCCAGGACTCCCACTTCCACAAGAAATGTTCGTTTTGTTCAATTACGTCCATATTTATGTCCAAATACCTCCATTTTGTTTGCGCGTTTAGGTCACTATTCCAAAGGCACAATGCGCGAGCGCAAAATCCAGACGAAAAGTCAAAAGAGTTCTATTACAGTTTTCTAGAAACATGTCAAACGATGTTTACAATAAATCCTTAGGGTCTTTTTATAATAAATCTTCAATAATATTCCAACCGGACATATTCATTACAGAGGAAAAAGAAGGAACGGCGTGCCCGCGTGACCACGCAGTAAACAACTCATTGGCCTCAGCCTAGTCCACTTGTTGAAACAGCTCTTGTTCGACCCCCTTCCACAATAGAAGCCTCAAACAACTTTCTAAAGATTGTTGACATCTGCTGGAAGCCTTGGGAAGTGCAATAGACAGGCCCCATAGACACAGCATATTGGATAGGCAATCACTTAAATGAAACTACAAACCTCAGATTTCCCACTTCCTGGTTGGATTTGTCTCAGGTTTTCGCCTGCCATATGAGTTGTGTTATACTCACAGACATTATTTTAACAGTTTTGGAAACTTTAGAGTGTTTTCTATCCAAATATACTACTTATATGTATATCATAGCTTCTGGGCCTGGGTAACAAGCAGTTTACTCTGGGCACCTTATTCATCCAAGCTACTCAATACTGCCCTTTCCCAAAGAAGTTAAAGAAGTCTCGAGGTATTGCTCGCCTGAGGTAGAGTACCGTATGATAAGCTGCAGACCAATAATTCTCATCTGTATTATTCGTAGCCGTCTATTTACCACCACAAAACGAAGCTGGTACTAAGACCGCTCTCAACCAACTCTATAAGGTCATAAGCAAAGAAGAAAATGCTCAACCAGAAGCGGCGCTCCTAGTGGCCGGGGACTTTAATGCAGGCAAACTTAAATCAGTTTTACCAAATTATTACCAGCATGTCACATGTGCATGTACCAGCATGTCACTAGACAACCTTTACTCCACACACAGAGATGCATAAAAGCTCTTCCCCGCCCTCCATTTGGCAAATCTGACCATAATTCTATCCTCCTGATTCCTGCTTACAAGCAAAAACTATAGCAGGAAGTACCAGTGACTCGCTCAATACGGAAGTGGTCAGATGATGCGCATGCTACACTAGGTGGTCTAGGATTTTCCTGGTTGCACATGACTATCAATAAGTGCATTGATGACGTTGTCCCTGCAGTGACTGTACGTACATATCCCAACCAGAAGCCATGGATTACAGGCAACATCCGCATTGAGCTAAAGGCTAGAGCTGCCACTTTCAAGGTGCGGGAGACGAATCCAGATGCATATAAGAAATCCCACTATGCCCTCAGACGAACCATCAAACAAGCAAAGCGTCAATACAGGATTAAGATTGAATCCTACTACACCGGCTCTGACGCTCATCGGATGTGGCAGGGTTGAAAACTATTACGGACTACAAAGGGAAACCCAGATGCGAGCTGCCCAGTGACGCGAGCCTACCAGACGAGCTAAATGCCTTTGATGCTCGCTTCAAGGCAAGCAACACTGAAGCAAGCACGAGAGCACCAGCTGTTCTGGATGACTGTGTGATAACGCTCTCGGTAGCCGATGTTAACAAAACCTTTAAACAGGTCAAAATTCACAAAGCCGCTGGGCCAGATGGATTACCAGGACATGTATTCAAAGCATGCGCTGACCAACTGTCAAGTGTCTTCATTGACATTTTCAACCTCTCCCTGACCGAGTCTTTAATACCTACATGTTTTAAGCAGACCACCATAGTCCCTGTGCCCAAGGAAGCGAAGGTAACCTGCCTAAATGACTACCGCCCTGTGGCACTCACGTCGGTAGCCATGAAGTTCTTTGAAAGTCTGGTCATCGCTCACATCAAACCCACACCCTAAACCCACGCCAATTCGCATACCGCCCCAACAGATCCACAGATGACGCAATCTCAATCGCACTCCACACTGCCCTTTCTCACCTGGACAAAAGTAACACCTATGTGAGAATGCTGTTCATTGACTACAGCTCAGCGTTCAACACCATAGTGCCCACAAATATCATCACTGGGACTAAACCCCCCCTCTGCAACTGGATCCTGGACTCCCTGACAGGCTGCCCCATGGGGTAAGAGTAGGCAACAACACATCTGTCATGCTGATCCTTAACACTGGGGCCCCTCAGCGATGTGTACTTTGTTCCCTCCTGTATTCCCTGTTCACCCACGACTGCGTGGCCAAACACGACTCCAACACCATCATTAAGTTTGCTGACGACACAACAGTGGTAGGCCTGATCACCTACAACGATAAGACAGCCTATAGGGAGGAGGTCAGAGAACTGGCAGTGTGGTGCCAGGACAACAACCTCTCCCTCAATGTGAGCAAGACAAAGGAGCTGATCGTGGACTACAGGAAAAGGTGGGCCGAACAGGTCCCCATTGGGGCTGTAGTGGAGCGGGTCAAGAGTTTCAAGTTCCTTGGTGTCCACATCACCAATGAACTAGCATGGTCCAAACATACCAAGACAGTTGTGAAGAGGGCACGACAAAACCTTTTCCCCCTCAGGAGACTGAAAAGATTTGGCATGGGTCCCCAGATCCTCAAAAGTATCTACAGCTGCACCATCAAGAGCATCCTGACCGGTTGCATCACCGCCTGGTATGGCAACTGCTCGGCATCTGACAGTAAGGCGCTACAGAGGGTAGTACATCACTGGGGCCAAGCATCCTGCCTTCCAGGACCTATATAATAGGCGGTGTCAGAGAAAAGCCCATAAATTTGCCAGAGACTCCAGTCACCCAAGTTATAGACTGGTTTCTCTGCTACTGCAAGCGGTACCCGAGCGCTAGGACCAAAAGGCTCCTCAACAACTTCTACCCCCAAGCCATTAGACTGCTGAACAATTCATAAAAATCGCCACCGGACAATTTAAATTGACCCCCCCTCCATTTTCTACACTGCTGCTACTCGCTGTTTGTTTGTTACCTAAGCATAGTCACTTCGCCCCCACCTACATGTACATATTACCTCAACTAGCCTGTACCTCTGCACACTGACTCGGTACCGGTGCCCCCTGTGTATAGCCTCGTTATTGTTATTCTTATTGTGCTACTTTTTATTATAACTTTTTATTTTAGCCTACTTGGTAAATATTTTCTTCCTCTTGAACTGCACTGTTGGTTAAGGGCTTGTAAGTAAGCATTTCATGGTAAAGTCTACACTTGTTGTATTCGGCGCATGTGGCAATAAAGTTTGATTTGATTTTTGAATGGGCAAGACAATAGATTTAAGTGCCTTTGAACGGGGTATGGTAATAGGCGCCAGGCTCATCGGTTTGTGTCAAGAACTGCAACGCTGCTGGGTTTTTCCCGCTCAACAGTTTCCTGCGTGTATCAAGACTAGTCCACCACCCAAAGGACAACCCAAAGGACATCTAGCCAACTTAACACAACTGTGGGAAGCATTGGAGTCAACATGGGCCAGCATCCCATTGGAACACTTTCGACGCATTGCAGAGTCCATGCCCGACGAATTGAGCCTGTTCTGAGAGCAGAAGAAGGTGCATCTCAATATAAGGAAGGTGTTCATAATGTTTTGTACACACTGTGTATTCTTTTACAAGAGAAACTGACAATTTCTCTGTTGTCACATGCACTTATTTGCATCTTTTTAAGACCTCATGGACAGTGTACAGGATCAAAAGACATTTGCATCACACAACAGAACACTTCAACTGGAATGACACTCTCAGTAATGGTTGCACAAAACAAACGTTATGCAAACCACGCCCCCAAATATTCAAATGAGCCCCCAACTCTACATAATGAAGATGCTGGGCTTAGTGGGGGCTTGTCCATACTGGGGTTGGTGTGGGCTAGCCCCTGCCAGGGTTGGTGAGGGCTAGCGCCTGCCGGGCTTGGTGTGGGATAGGCCCTGTTGGTTAAACAACAACATAAACAAAAACAACTACAGTCGGCTCCATTCCATTCAGACTCCTCATGCCAGACATGATGGGAATGTAAATAATATTCTACAAAAGAGACAAAACATACTGCTATAAGATTTGTGGTAAAATTCACTCATTTGTCTGCAATAATGTCTGGTAACATTCTGTGCGTCTTTGGTTAAAGCCCATGATGGCAGCCTTGTGGCTCCTGTAGTCGGAAGTGTCATTTCTTCTGACCTGCACATCACAGTGGACATTTCCAGGAACTCTGTAAGTGAGAGAGACTGAGTCCTCACTGCTGAGTTGTTGGGATGGTTGTTGCTTCAGACTTGGCCATTAGCGAAGGACGTTGGTGCCAATTTTAACACAGTTTAGTCCTGTACAGGGAGCCAGCTGGACACAGAGCAGAGACGGAGTAGGAACGGAGCTTTCTAGAAATTAACAGGATATCAGGTTGTGCCTGGCAAGCGTAGAATGATGAATGAGTTTGGATCAAAGGCATGATGGTGATGGGAGAGGCCAACACACGGGAGGGCTATGATAATGAGGACTAACGGACTGCTCTCTCTGACTCTCTTGCTTGGCCTACATACTTAGTGGTGAGGTCACTGCGGTTGTTCTCAGCCCAGTTGAGCTAGATGTATGAGTGAAACCACTGGACCTAGCGTCAACCATTAGCATTGACAGACAGTGTCAGTGATCAAATGTTGAATTGAGAGTTCGGAACCGGCAGCATCAGTTAGAAGTCTGGGATGGAGGCAGGGTTCATCTGAGGGTTATGTGAGTCAAGGATGAGGACCCATACTGTTCTGTTTGATCGCTGGATCTGTGGATGGGCATGCTGCCATGCTAACATCCCATATGTTTGGAACGGATGAGGGTTCAAGTTTAGTGGAATGGGTTTTCAGGTCTGAATTCTCTCTCCCTAGCCCATCTCATTCTCTCACTATGTCTACTATATATATATACATATATATACAGTGGGGAGAACAAGTATTTGATACACTCCCGATTTTGCAGGTTTTCCTACTTACAAAGCATGTAGAGGTCTGTAATTTGTATCATAGGTACACTTCAACTGTGAGAGACGGAATCTAAAACAAAAATCCAGAAAATCACATTGTATGATTTTTAAGTAATTAATTTGCATTTTATTGGATGACAAGTATTTGATCACCTACCAACCAGTAAGAATTCCGGCTCTCACAGACCTGTTAGTTTTTCTTTAAAAAGCCCTCCTGTTCTCCACTCATTACCTGTATTAACTGCACCTGTTTGAACTCGTTACCTGTATAAAAGACACCTGTCCACACACTCAATCAAACAGACTCCAACCTCTCCACAATGGCCAAAACCAGAGAGCTGTGTAAGGACATCAGGGATAAAATTTCAGACCTGCACAAGGCTGGGATGGGCTACAGGACAATAGGCAAGCAGCTTGGTGAGAAGGCAACAACTGTTGGCGCAATTATTAGAAAATGGAAGAAGTTCAAGATGACGGTCAATCACCCTCGGTCTGGGGCTCCATGCAAGATCTCACCTCGTGGGGCATCAATGATCATGAGGAAGGTGAGGGATCAGCCCAGAACTACATGGCAGGACCTGGTCAATGACCTGAAGAGAGCTGAGCCACGTCTCAAAGAAAACATTAGTAACACACTACGCCGTCATGGATTAAAATCCTGCAGCGCACGCAAGGTCCCCCTGCTCAAGCCAGCGCATGTCCATGCCCGTCTGAAGTTTGCCAATGACCATCTGGATGATCCAGAGGAGGAATGGGAGAAGGTCATGTGGTCTGATGAGACAAAAATATAGCTTTTTGGTCTAAACTCCACTCGCCGTGTTTGGAGGAAGAAGAAGGATGAGTACAACCCCAAGAACACCATCCCAACAATGAAGCATGGAGTTGGAAACATCATTCTTTGGGGATGCTTTTCTGCTAAGGGGACAGGACGACTGCACCGTATTGAGGGAGGATGGATGGGGCCATGTATCGCGAGATCTTGCGCACCAACTCCCTTCCCTCAGTAAGAGCATTGAAGATGGGTCGTGGCTGGGTCTTCCAGCATGACAACGACCCGAAACACACAGCCAGGGCAACTAAGGAGTGGCTCCGTAAGAAGCATCTCAAGGTTCTGGAGTGGCCTAGCCAGTCTCCAGACCTGAACCCAATAGAAAATCTTTCTAATATTATTAGTATATTTGGATAGAAAACACTCTGAAGTTTCTAAAACTGTTTGACTGATGTCTGTGAGTATAACAGAACTCATATGGCAGGCAAAAACCTGAGAAAAAATCCAACCAGGAAGTGGGAAATCTGAGGTTTGTAGGTTTTCAACTCTTTGCTTATCCAAGATACAGTGGAAATGGGGTCATGTTGCACTTCCTAATGCTTCCTAGATGTCAACAGTCTTTAGAACCTTGTTTGATGCTTCTACTGTGTAGTGGGGGCGAATGTGAAGAGATTGAGTAAGGTCTCTCCCAGAGTGCCATGAGCTGACCATGCGCGTTCATGTGAGAGTTAGCTTGAGTTCCATTCCATTTCTTAAGACAAAGGAATTCTCCGGTTGGAACATTATTGAAGATTTATGTTAAAAACATCCTAAAGATTGATTCTATACATCGTTTGACATGTTTCTACAGACTGTAACGGAACTTTTTGGACTTTTCGTCCGTACTTTCCGCTGGACTTGCACGTGCGTCGTGAGTTTAGATTGTGTACTGAACGCGCGAACAACAAGGAGGAATTTGGACATAAATGATGGACTTTATGGAACAAATCAAACATTTATTGTGGAACTAGGATTCCTGGGAGTGCATTCTGATGAAGATCATCAAAGGTAAGTGAATATTTATAATGCTGTTTCTGACTTATGTTGACTCCAACATGGCGGATATCTTTTTGTCTTGATTGGACTCTGAGCGCCATACTCAGATTATTGCATGGTTTGCTTTTTCAGTAAAGTTTTTTTGAAATCTGACACAGCGGTTGCATTAAGGAGAAGTGGATCTAAAATTCCATGCATAACAGTTGTATCTTTTAGCAATGTTTATTATGAGTATTTCTGTAAATTGATGTGGCTCTCTGCAAAATCACCGGATGTTTTGGAACTACTGAACATAACGCGTCAATGCAAACTGAGATATTTGGATATAAATATGAACTTTACCGAACAAAACATACATGTATTGTGTAACATGAAGTCCTATGAGTGTCATCTGATGAAGATCATCAAAGGTTTGTGATTAATTGTATCTATATTTCTGCTTTTTGTGAATCCTCTCTTTGGCTGGAAAAATGGCTGTGTTATTCTGTGAATAGGCACTCACCTAACATAATCGTTTGGTTTGCTTTCGTCGTTAAGCCTTTTTGAAATCGGACACTGTGGCTGGATTTACAACAAGTGTATCTTTAAAATGGTGTAAAATACATGTATGTTTGAGGAATTTAAATTATGGGATTTCTGTTGTTTTGAATTTGGCGCCCTGCAGTTTCATGGCTGTTGACGAGGTGAGACGCTACTGTCCCACATACCCTAGAGAGGTTACAATACATTTGTGGAGTGGTTGAAAAAGCAGTTATACTTTTTAGTAGTTAGTTAGTATAATGACTCCAACCTAAGTGTATGTAAACTTCCGACGTCAACTGTATATATATATATATAATATATATATATATATATAATATTATATATATATATATATATTATATACAATACAGTACACATACATATATACATACATACATTCAAGTAACTGCCAAAATAAAGGAAACACCAACAAAAAGAGTCTTATAATAGGACATTGGGCCACCTGGAGCCACAACACCTTCAATGCACCTTGGTTTAAATTGTACACATTTCTGTAACTCTATTAAAGGAAAGAGACGCCATTCTTCCACGAGAAATTCCATCATTTAGTGGTTTGTTGATGGTGGTAGAAAAATGTCACAGTTACCTGTATACTATTTATACATATACTGTGTTTACGGTATATATCATGCTTAGAGTCTTGTATTAAAATGCCCAGTTGACCATTATTCTGGCTACCATGGCTAGAAGAAATCTCAGTGACTTTGAAAGAGAGGTCTCAAAGGACATTTCACCTTAATGTCCTACTAAAAAGGTA